>NC_051184.2:67433873-67685171 GCF_013339695.2 Rhipicephalus sanguineus | reverse complement strand
TCTGTATACCTTCTGGAAATACGAATGGGTATTTTTTTAAACAACACAGCTAACATTTCTTATTTTTCTTTGCCTATTATTGCTTAGGCCGCGCAGAAGTTGTACTCTTTATTGCTTTTTTTCACATTCCCTTCATCTCTAAACGAAATATATGTTGCAAGTATACAGTAATGTTGCAAGTATGCCGTAGCATTAACCAAATTCTTGCAAGCATAGAGTGAAAATTTCCAATCGACGGATTTAGCGATGAAAGGCGCGTAGCCCTGTTTCATGAGGTTCTTCGCGCGGAAATCGGCGCCTCGAGTCTCTTTCTGTGACGTCATTATGTAAACAGTGCCTCCTGATACATGGATCACAGTTTATGGACATATTCAGCGAATGCATTTCGTTTTATACCTGATAAGTGAACGAAAAGCTTGAGATTGTTGCAAGCTTCTGCTGAAACAATAAATCGAACTAGAAGAAAGAACAAGTGAACTTTCCGAAATTCATGCTTTGAGACTCAGATCCGTGTACGAAGTCTGCAATCGATATTTCCAATAGAAGATGGGTAATTTTGCCTTTATTGTGTTCAACGCAAATAACTGGCATGTCGCACCAGAATAGTTTCGAATGCAATTTCCTTGTAAATGTTTTACCCAAGTAATTTGTTTTGCTGTTTGTTGAGGCCATCTTATCGCGAAGAAAGGTCGACTGATTGCAGACAACGTGCGGTTAACCTCTCAGCAGAAAATAATTTCCGTTTACCTTGATTTCCTGCAGACCAATCAGAGGAGGTTCTTACAATTGGATCAAGAGTCCGATAGCTTTTCCGTTGACTGCGGAACAAAAAGAAAAAAGAAACTATGCACCGTCGGCTCCAACCTGAAACCGCGAGAGCCAGTCTCCAAGCCAAGTCAATGTACCGCACTGGGACGTGAGGCATTTGGGAATCATTGCCTAAGTTTCGCAATTACGAAGAAGGGACACTATTGGTTTCTAGCCAAAGGAAAAAAACACACTAAGAAAATCGATTACGTGCTTCGAATGACGTAAGTGGCAAATTCGATTCGCAGGCGACATAGAAGAAAGACCGCCTGACAAAGCATCAATTGGCTTCGCCTAGAGAAAAGGCGCAATTAATGAAGAACAAAGAAACGTGCACCACAGATAACGCGATATACGCGGTTTAGCGCAAGAAAGGAACGAAAACAAATAAAAAAATACAAACAAAAATAAACAAGGTTCTTGTATCGTACGGTTTTCTCGATTTGTTTCCATTACGTACCGTGAAAGTGCATTTGGACGGACGTGGGAAAAAAAGGGGTTTATCCTTTCAGAGTAGGCGTTTCGGTGTATTTTTGTTTGTATCACGTTTTAGTTAGTTTGTTTGTTTTCGCATTCCCCTGGTAAGTGTTCCACAGAAACTCTGGCTCCGTTCGACGAACGAAAGTGTTTATTGAGGTTTGTGTACGTGATCTGCAAAATAGCCTTTGTCCTAGAGCTCCGAAAAAAAAAAAAGTTTTTCCCTGTCGGCTTTCCCGGCGTTCCACGGTGTGCTTTGTCTTGTTGTTTTCCGTGGCGCGAGTTACTGCCGCTACCGGCTGAATCGCTTTTCGGTCCAAACTGAAGAAAAAAGATGGCCGAAAAAGTGTTTGTTTTTATCCTACGCCTTCTCCACGTGAAAGCAAAACAAACGAACCGCCCAGCCATTGTAAGCGCAGCAGACGAAACTCGTCTGTACGCCTTCTGGTAAATCCATTGCAGTGCAGACTACAAAAGAAACTGAAGAAACAGAAGTGCCTTCTGGAAACGGGTAGCAGACAACCGGAAGTTACGCGCAGTGACGCCAGCGACGCCTTGCTCCAGGGAGGGGCATTAGACGCGCGGGTCACGTCGCCATTAAAACCCTTTTAGCGTACACACCTTGCGCCTGGCGCGATCCA
Source organism: Rhipicephalus sanguineus (assembly GCF_013339695.2). NCBI lineage: Eukaryota > Metazoa > Arthropoda > Arachnida > Ixodida > Ixodidae > Rhipicephalus > Rhipicephalus sanguineus. The sequence goes on along the minus strand of NC_051184.2, from coordinate 67,683,246 downwards.
GATCGCTGTGACTTTCTATCCGTATCGCGTTTTTGTCCGCGCTATCTTTGTTTGCGTCACACTTTTATCGTGTGCTTTTCTTTGTCGTCTGCTGTTTCTACTGGTAAGCAGACGTATTTGTTGCCCGGATGTCTGCTTGTTTACGCCATCTTTGTTTCTTCCTGTACTGATTCCTTGGCTGCACCTGCTACGGTTCTACGCCGTAGTGCTTGCGTTTCACGTACGCCGAACGCGACGTCCATTTTCGCATCGGTGGCGCCATTTTGATAGAGAGTGAGAATGAACGAGTTTTGGCAAGGCCTGGCTTTTTGGGGTGTAGGGGGGTTGCCTGCGTCTGGAATACATACGACGCCATTTGCAGGCACTGCCGCTTGTAACGCCTCACGAAGCCAAGATGCGAGGCGACGGGCCGTGCGCTGGCGCGGGCCCGCTGAAGTGTGACGCCACCTCTCGGTTTCATTATTCATCACTCGACGCTCGCCCGTTCCTCTTTGTTTCTCTTTATCTTCCGAGAACTGCGCGTCGGTGATCTCGCAGTGAGTTGGGGGGGGGGGGGGGGGCGGATCTAGAAATAGCGCAGTCAGCGATCTCTACGAAAGTGGAGACGACCAGCCTTTCATTTCGTCGATGACAGCTTATTACGCTGTGGTAGTAAAAATAGCAACGAGAGCAAAATAAATCTCGGCGCCTACTCGAACTACTAAGGAGTTGACGACCGACACAAGAGAAGAGACAGACAGAGCAAGAAGAATAAAAGAATATAATAATTAATAATAATGGTTGGGGGTCTGACGTCCCAAAAGCGCGATGTGATTATGACGGACGCCGTAGTGGAGGACTCCGGAAATTTTTACTACCTGGGGTTCTTTAGCGTGCACCTAAATCTAAGTAAACGGGCCTCAAGTATTTTCGCCTCCGTCGAAAATGTGGCCGCCATGGCCGGGACTCGATCCCGTGACCTTCGGGTCAGCAGTCGAGCACCGTAACCACAAGACCACCGTGGCGGGGTAAGAAGGATGAAAGAAAGGCTGGAAGGTTAACCAGGGCTGAGCCCGGTAGTCTACCCTGCACTCGGAGATAGGAAGAAGAGAAAAAAAAGCCCACCGTTGTTTCCGCGCACGTAGTGACAGTTCTGTGCTCGCCGTCACAGACGGTCAATCAGTCTTGCGGCCGAAATTACGACACCGCATTCGTTGCCTTATGCGAGTTGGATGCGCTGTCCCACGGACCCACAGTCTTGTCGACGGTGAAGCCTTGGTGCTGCTGTTAGTGTTTTGAAGCAATGGACTTCTGCAACCTGGCGAGAACTGGACTGATGACATTCATCATTTGCAACGCGCATCGAGCTATCGGTGTCTGCATCTTGCTCAGCAGCACACGAATAGCGCTCGCTGGAGTACTGGTCATGGCGACGACTCGTCTATCTTCGCCCTTCAATTTATAAGACACAGACGAAGTGTCCCTTACTGCGAAAGTCTGATGTCGCTCATCGCTTGAATGTATATGTGCAAGAAGTTGGTGCTAGGGTGTTGCAAGTGTTACGTGACAGTGAGGTTGTTTATTTAGCGCTTTATTATAGGCATTCTTTAGTTTACACGGCACCTGAACATGACAAACGCGTTACTGTGGTGCGCTGTGTCGATGGAAGAGGACCGGAAGAAAGACTGCGGGATTGAGACATGTGAATGAGCTTCAGTGCGCCTCTCCTGTCTTCGATCGCCACTAGGTGCCACCCATTTTCTCACCCGAAACCTTAACTGGGAACTGCCGAGGGGTTACAGCTATGTCTGAGTCGACAGGTAGGGGTGACAGAAGAAGTCCCCCGTTACGCTTTAAGCAACTCTTCTAGGCATGATTTTTCACCAGATAGCCTCCATGGAATCATTACTACACCCTAATACAAAAAGAATCCTAACTTTTGTTCGTTAGTCCTGACTTGCCACGTATGCGACTCTCTTCAGACACATGAACTCTCTTTGGAGATCATTATAGTCTTAGTGGTGGACCCAAGATAGAGTCAACGTGTCTCTTTAAAGAGAGTCATACGTGGCAAGTCAAAACTCACCAAAAATAGCAACACTACGTTTTCTTTTCTTAGAGTGTATATATCCATGGACGAGACTGGCGCCGAATATGCGGCAATAACCGTTTGGTTGTCCTAGAATTTTAATTTCTGCTCTACAACAACTTCACTTCGTTCCTCGTCAGCATCTCTTTTTTTCTTGCACGCAGTGCTTGACCTGGGTCGTCACTGGAGGCGTTCCGTGCAGCAGCACCAGTCTCCGGCGCCAGCGCAGGCGGTGCTCATCAAACCTTCGCCCTTCGACCCTTCGTCCGAGGCGGTGGACGTCAACGAGGTTGAGACGACCTCCCCACCATCACTGCCGCCGAGGTTAGAAACGCACTTTGAAAACTATCATGTCCGTCACGTATGTGTATGTGTGAAATGCTAGAGATTCCAGCATTTCGTGCCTCACGATTCACCTGATATGCTACTACAGGTGCTGGGTGATGATTATTTATGTTATAAACAAGGATAAAAACGTAACGGCCCATACAGCCCCCAAACACACACACACGCACAGATCACACTATTTACAAAGTTTCGTTAAGGCTTGTGGCCCGCAAGAACGTCAGCAGCACTTTCGTGGCAAGTTACGCATAGGCGGTGCTTTTCAATGGGCCGACAATACGCCGCAGTTCTACGCTCGAGTGCCGCCTTCAGAGATCGTCCCTCTGATGCGTATCGCCTGCAGTTATACAGAACATGTTGCAGGTCTTCTGGGGCGTTACACTGAATGCATGTTGGCGAGTCAGACAGTTTTACCAGTTTTACCAATCGAAGCGGCGCGTGCCGTTTCGTGCTGTCTCCTTCTGTGTCCCGTGTGCTTCTCCGGTTACTTTCGCTAATCACGAATCACCTACTGATCTACACCTATCATCTCCCATGAGAGCCCTGCGCGTGTCTATGGCTCATGACAAAGCAGGTAAGCCCGTCAACAGGACTTTCCGGCCCCCAACTTCGTTTCACACGGCGATGAAACTTAGCGAAATACCCCGTATACAAGGAAAAGGACTAACCGTGACAGAGTATGGCAGTAACGGCCGCTTTGGTGGCGCGCAACACAGGACAGAGACCGAGCCGCGATGTACTGTTGCGAAGAGCCCCTGGCTAGATCGCGAGAAGTCTCCCCTCGCATTCCGTTGGACTCGTTAGGCGCCAACCCGCGGCGTTCGCCACCGTTGCGGGGCGCCAGAGCAACCGACACCGGAATGCGAGCTGCCCTTACGGTCTACTATGCCCGGTTCGCCGTGTACCACCGCGGCCGCCATCATCCCCAGCCTCCTGGTGCTCGTGACATTTCGCCTCCCGATCAGTCCTTACAACTTCCCTCGCCGGCATGCTCACTCATTCTGTCCTCCTTGCCCTTGTACTTTCTCGCTCGACATTCCGAGTGTTGAGAAGCGATACACGAGTCTCTCCTATCCTAGTCCTTCATCTCGTTCTCATTTTCGACGTTAATTAAGTACGGCGAATCGCTATTGCCAAACGTTTGCGAAGCCTTCGTTGGTTTCATTGGCGCCTTCGAGGTGCGCGTAATCATTCAAATCTGTGCCTCCGGTGGCAAACGAGTTGCGCTTTACGCGACTTCGTGAATGCTCGCATCTGAATTCGCTTCTGTTATACCCAACGTGGCAACTGCAGCTGAGGTGTTGCATATTGTTGCATATTCGCACATATTGGTGCTGCATATCCGTGCGTATTGTGGAACTAAAGTGGCTACAAATGATCAGAAACACGCGCGTGACCGACATCGTGTGAAGAAAACAACATTAAGTAGCATTCGGAAGCCTTGAAGTTTCACTTATCTGAGGAGTTGGGAAATTGTTAGGAGAGGGCTTAATTTATTTCTTATTTCTAAGAAATGTTGCGAGGTCCACAGAAATAGTCGCTTGCTTTCGTATCCTACTTAGATTTGGTAAAGACAACCATGACAAAAATATGACGCAGACAAAAAGCTGAGTGTATACAAGTCCAGCGCGTTGCGGTATCTCTGAAGCCGTGTCTCTAGCCCCCCCCCCCCCCCCCCAGAGCTTGAAGGGTTAGCAGAAGACCAGAATAGAAGGATGACAAGGCAAGATTAATGGACAAAGTGCTGGTCTGGTCGTTTCCTCCTCCTAATGTCATGTTCTTAATTTTTCATCGTTTAAGTAGCCCGCTTAAGCGATGGCTTTGAAGCTATCTTTGTCGCTCTGTCTTCATACCTGTTCTTGGTTCTCTGTGTAACCCGCTCTTCGCATCCAGGTTTCTTCGTAGCCTTCACCCTTTCTTCCTCATTACGTGCTCGCTCCAAGCTTCATATACACAGCACGCACACACGCACGCACATACCCGCATGCACGCACAGAGGCACCGCGCTACGCCGCTCACTGTTTCCGCCCTTCGCGCGCGTCTAGGAATATTCGTCGCCACCCCGAACCGCCGCGCGCGAGAACGCCGCTTTGGGAGTCGCCGTCGCGATGCGAAGCACGCAACGAGGCGAGACAGCTGCCTTAACCAACTATGGCAGCGTCTCTCCGCCGGTACACCTCCGCGATGCCGAAAAAAGGGGCGCGATTTCCGGCGCCCGCGAAACCGACGAGCGAGGACTGGACGAGGCGAGGAACTTTTCCCCACATCGCTGAGCGGGCTTCTCGCTCTTCTCTTTCTGCGAGATAGGCGAAAGGGTGCAGCTCGCGGTCAACCGTATTTCGGCTGTTGCGGCGTTTAGGAACCGCAGAAGCCAAGTCGGAAGCGAACCGAAGTTTGGATACTGTGTACGTCCCTGTTAGCGGTTACGATGCTCACCAGCAGGCAGAAAATATATGAAAAGGAAGAAAAAGAAACTTACAGCGTCTCTTATGCATTCTTATAAAACGACTCGAAGGCGAAAGCCATCTTTTTTGTCTTCTCAGTCGAGTGTTTCTTCTCAGTCGAGAGCTTTCTTCACGAAAGCTTTCTGCATCTGCGTAGTTTGGCACCGCCTCCGGGATCGAATGCATTGCTAGCTCTCTGCACCTCACGTGTCTCCGGGATCGGTCCACCTATATGACCAAGTGACAATGTCGTGTAATGACGTCGTCATGTGACGTCACAAGTTTTGGCGATCCTTCACTTCATATAATGACGTCAACGCATGACGATGATTTTTTGCATCGCTCGTGTTGACGCCGACGGCCACTTTTTGCGTTTGATGAGGCATCTAATGCTTTCGCCTTAATAGTTGTGGACACCAAACCCTTCCTTCGTGCTTTCATAGCCCCTTCAGGGGCGTGTGTTCATTTTGGAACAAAGAAAAATTACGCTTTTAACGTTCCTGCTGGAACACGGCCCGTCAAACGACCGACCCGTCGAACATTGGAACGCATTTACCAAAGTTATCGGCTGCAGGCATGAGCAGCACACAGAAGTTGAATGGAGACGTAGGGGTTATGCCGGGGGATCGAATCCCGGCCGCGGCGGCCGCATTTTCCATTGAGGCGAAAATGCTTGAAGCCCGTGTACATAGGTTTAGGTGCCCGTTAAAGAAACCCAGGTGGTATAGATTTCCGGAGCCCTACAGTACGGCGTCTTTGATAATCATATCGTGGTTTTGGGATGTTAAACCCTATAGTTAAATATCATATTATTACTGGGGGTTCAATTCATCCAAATTTAAATTTACCTTGCTCTTTCTTAGCCGCTACTCGAACAAATGGGCAAGCAACATTTTGCGTGAAACACGTGGATACTGCGCCTCAGGAGGATAGTGACTTGATGCCTCTAGATACCACGCGAAGATTTATTGGTCAGCTTCTAGCTCGTTAAGAGTTTACGTGCTGTGTGACGTTAGATGGTAAAATAAAGTGTTTCCTCTGCGTTTGAACCGCGATCGCCGGCTGCCCTCGCAAGCTTTCAGTCGCACATGCATGGACATTGGACCCGTGCGAGTGAAAGCTTGCGCCCTTGGACATCTTACGCAACCTCACGGCGACACCGACGGCGAAGGCAAATATGAGCCTGGAGTGTCGATGTAACTGCTATCACAAGAAAACTGTTGAACAGGGAATGCCGCTGGTGACAACATTTCGACAAGGGACGACGAAGACGAGTACTCTTGTCGAAACGTCGACTTCAGCCACATTCCCTGTTCAACGATCGCTCATCCCAATAAATAGAAACGCTGAGGCAAACTAAACGCGTAAATTATGCTTCATCAGTGCTACCATGAATGCAGCCTGGCTATGCGTCAGACATACATATAACCTGAAATTCAGTGCTATACCAGTGTTATGCATACGTCATGAGGTGATATCAGCTTAGCGATCACCTCGGGATTAGCTGACTAGCTGATCACTAAGCGAACAACTGCATTTTTTTAAAAGAGGCGGAAAGTTAGTTCAATACCAGGAATTCTGACAAGCGCGTGAAAGTACTTTGGAATCCTTGACGACGTACGCTCGTATTTCGCGAAGAAAGAATGCTCAAGACAGTGCCATAACCACTATCACCACCGTGGCGGGGTGCTCAAGACAGTTCGCTACGTCGTTTTAAGCGGCGTCTTGTTTTGTCTTGTTTTTTGCGCCCCTTGCTTCGAAACCATGTACCAACGACACAGCTTATCGTGTCGAGCCTATAGTAATAACTCAGGTGCTCATCTACCTGTCTATCTCGCTCTATTTATTGAAATAAAAATAATTAAAGTAGTGTTGTCACCATTTCCTGCACTTGTTTTCACTTAATTATTAGTAGTAAAATAAAATTTAAGAAAATAATATAGCCTTCCCGTCGGTGAGTTCAAGAGTTCCCGTTTTAACTCAGCCTGCTAACGCTTGCAACACCAAGCACAATGCACACACATGCGCGACGTGGTTGAGTCAGTACTCACCGCAAATAGCATTGTCTTCAAAGAAACGAGAGTGAGAGGACATGTGCCCTTCTCTTCTTTCTCTCGTCTGCACACGCATACGCTATTAACCCTGCTTACGCTATCGCGAAAATCACGGTAGACGCGCTTCGCACTCAAGCTCGGTGTTCTTGCCCCCGGCTGGCGTCGGCACCCGCAGATCGGCCGCCGCTGTTCATTGCACTCGCGAGCTGCAGCAGCGAAACACTTCACATCCTTTGGCGTACGCCACCCGTTCCTCCCATAGCCCCCTTCCTTCTTAGCGTCGTCGTCAGAGAAGCAAAATATCCCGCGACAGCTGCGAGCTCTTTCGCCGCACATCTTGGCACCCGCGTACGCATAGCGCGGTCCTCTTCTATCTTCTGATATCCCAGCCTTTTTTTATTGTTTTCGTTAAAGACGCTTGTTTTCCGTTTTACTTCTTCTTGGCTTCGCTCGTCCACTTCTCCTCTTTTCTGCCTGTCACCGCCTTCCCTGTCTCGGCTTCGTCTCCGTACAGCCGCTTCTTACTACACTAAATATACGCATGTAGTACGCTGCTCACGCCGCATATTTCTATCTTCTTTTCGGATAATTTAATTTCGCTACCTTCTACCAGTACGCCCTAAGTGCGTGCATGCATAAACATACCGCGCATGTACTCACATTATGCTCTTACGTGAAGCCAGTGAGGTATTTGTAAATGAGTAAATAAGTAATGTAAGAACATGGCGGCGTCCGTTCTCTCGCGATCCACCGACATTGCCGACGGGTTTTGCTGGAGCCTTGCGCGCGTTCGTATAAGTGTACCGCTTGCTCAAGCTTTAGTTTCGATGCTTACTTCCTGATTTCGGTTCTTCTTTTTCTGGTTCTGCTTGGTTTTCAATACCGCTTACACCAGGGTCGTTCGATGCAAATGTCAGTGCTGTCATGTCTTTTTACACGTTGTTATTTTCGCTATTCTCCGTGACTATCGTTTATTGCGAGTTTGCTGTGCCTTCCTGTTTTGCTTGTTTTTGTTCCTATATACTGCTTACACCAGCTTCATCCGATAGAAATGTCAGTGCTTTCATCTCCTGTTGTTGTTGTTGTTGTTGTTGTTGTTGTTGTTGTTGTTTAAACCTCTTGCTCATTGATCTTCTACTTTTTGTTCTCGCTCTTCTTCTTCGTCATTCTTATTTCTTGTTCTTTTTTGTGCGTCATCTTAACCCCTTCTCAGTATATTGCGTTTAGGTCGCGTCGTCGGCTTTCGCGCTCGTCACTTCCAATCTGTCCTCTTCTTCCTCCAAACCCTGTCGTCTGCTTCTATACCTCTCTCGTTTGCTTGTCGTCTGGCACTCGCGCCGTCATTCCTAATTTCGCCGCGTCGTCTGCTATTTCTTCTTCTTCTTCTTCTCCTTCTTCTTCCACCCGGTTCTCGTACTCGATGCCTCCCTATACACACAACGTGTTCATGGACCTCTTTGTTCTTTCGTTCGTTTAGTCGTTTTTGTCATGTGTTCCCATCTCTTTCGTTCCTCCTTGCTGTCGGGTGCCGCTTCGTTTTCTTATATACGACTCATGTTCCCGGCTTGTTCTTGCGTTCTTCTTCATCTCTTCAAAGCCGGCCCGTTGGCGCGATCTCTCGTTTTCTCTCGCGAGATCCCATTACTTCCGATATATATATAGCCGGCAATATTCTCCGGGGCTCCGGTATTATTGTCTCCCGCCTCGCGAGCTCTTTGATTGGCCGCTCGGGACGTTTCTCGCCTTAACCGGTGCCCTGTCGGCTGCTGCTTTTCGCTGTCGTCTGCTTTTGTTGGAGCAGACGATCCTCGCTCGTTTCCGGTTCCCCTCTTTTTGTTCCCCCTTTGCGCCGCTTGGCGTCGCGCAGAATACTATTCTTATAGGTGATGTTGTTTTCGTGTATATAAATTTATCTATTCTAGTCGCCAGATTTGTCGTATTTGCCGCGGGATTTCAGCGTACCGTCGCAAGTAAGCCGTAGCTCGCAGTGTTATTTCCGTATTTCTAATTCTGTTATATCTGAGCATGCGGGCAATAAACGTATACCTGCGTGTAATTGCGTTCACGTCGTAGCTCTTGTCGTTAAAGCTGAGCGGGCATTTTTTTCTTCCTTACTGGGAGATCTCGATCAACAACAATCTGGGCTGTTGACAGGGTCTGGCCGCAGAAAGTTTGCGTTGTTGAAGGCGAAATCCCTATATGCCTCTTCGGCCGAGAGATCCGGCGTGTTCACGAAACGGTGCAGAATTAACACAAACCGAAAAAACTCACAGTGTCCCTTATGCACTACCGCCGCCTGCACTCTAACACAACGGTTTTGCACGCCTTTTGGTGACGTTCTGTCTCACAACAATAATTGCCACAATATATCTCCTGCCTCTCCTCCCTTTAAAGGGACACTAAAGGCAAATATTAAGTCGACGTTGATTGTTGAAATAGCGGTCCAGAAACCTCGTGATGCTACTTTTATGATAAGGAAGTGCTTATTTCGAAATAAAATCACGTTTTAGTGGTCCGCATCGCGTTAGCGCACTTCAAATCACCCGCCTGAAATCGGACGTTCATACGCCTTTACTGCGCGGCCGCCGATACTAGTAGCAGCAGAGCGAAAGTAGCGGGACCCACAGCAGCAACAACGGCCATCGAAACCATCGAAGCTTGCTGCAATCGCCGCAATGGATGTGGGCGGAGAGCTTGACAACGAGACATTGCCTAGCGACTTGAGCCCCGATGAACGCGGTATGCTGCTGAGAGCTCGTAGTGCAGGCGTCGTTGCATGCGGCATTTTGTCGAACTTTCTGTCAGAGCGACTTTCACGAGCGCGCAAAACATACGCGGTAGTACGCGATGCCGAAACTACCACTGAGACGCGACCGCGTGAAAACGGAACCTTTGAACCACGCGCGCCGTTCCCCATGGCAACGCCACAGAGGTTCTTTTTTCCATGAATCAAACGGAAACGAACAATTAAGCAGCATTTTATTACGTCTTTTGATGCACGGAAAGGTTCTTTTTTTATTGCTGCTAGTTTGATTACTAGTGATTTATTGTAGGCAGGCTCTCATACGTCATCGGGATCACTTCGAAAATGCCCCACTCGTGGCGCTCATCATGTAATACATTTAGCCTAATTTCTCGCTAAGTAGGGCACTGCTGTCGATAATATTGCCGTTTTAGAAGTTGTCATACATTGAGCTTTCACTCTGACATAAATTGTTATTTGCCTTTAGTGTCCCTTTAACGCCGCCTTCACGGGTGCGTTGCGCTGGGTGTGCCTTTTTTTGTGGCGCAGTCATACGGGAAGTTGTTTTTTCACTTTGATTCATTTCACATTCTGTTTTAACTACTACAACGCAGCCAAAAATTACAGATAATGTCCTCTATACCTTCATTGGCTTCATCGTCTGTCGGTTTCATGAGGTTGCGTCTAATAAAAAACAAAACAAAAAAAAAAACGGGCCCTTCATCTCCTACCCTTCTTTCGAGCGCGCTATCTTTGTGACATGTCATTCTTGACAGGAAAATGGCCAGTGCCGAGTTTTCCAGAAATGAAACGTGTAGTTTGGTCACCGTTGCTTTAATTTCCATGTCTAGCTCAACGGCTCTCCTTTCATGTGTATTTCTGTTTCAAGATGAAGACATCTAAATAAAAAAGGCGGCAACAATTCCTAACTTTCAACAATCAGAATATATTACGTCGACATCGACATGCAGGAAACTTCCTCATGCATCAACATTTCGTTCCGTCCACGCAGATGATGCGCAAATAATTATTTTTCTCTCTGTAATTATTCATGCGTACTTCTAACCAGGGTGATCTTGCTATTACAAGTCGTGACGTGCGGGGAGGTTTAACATCAAGTTTAACGTCTTGTCAAAGCACGCAGACGTGGTGCTTTCTTTTAACGCAACGCTCTTTTCTGGTTGTCGAGTTAGGCTTAAGTCGCAGACTCGTTAAAGAAGAGATTGTTTCTCTCACTCTTATACTACTTGGTTGTTTTATCTCTTTGTTTATTTTTTCGCTTGTTCCTTGAGTAGCACTGCGTCGTTTTACGCTTTTCGTTCCTTTCTTTGACACTTCCAACGTATTTCTTTTTTTTTTTTCAAGTGCTCTCCTTTTTTATACTATCAATTTGTGTTTATTTCTTGGAAGACAGGCGGCAGCGCTCCCAGCGAAACACTTTATCATCGCAGACGTGTTTATGCCGAGAGTTTAAAACGACCACTCAAACCTAATTTAAAAGTTTGGGTACTATACAGGGGTGTACTTTCGTATAGTTTTTTTTTTGTGCTTGATTTCTTATTATTTCTATTTTTTTGTTCGCCCGAGCCTTGCAGCATCGATTCGTCTTACACAAACCCCTAGTTAAGTACTTTCGGCTTCTTTGGTTGTTTTTTTTTGTTTTCTACGAAAGTTTTCCTTTCTTAATCAAAATGGAGGAGTTCCCGTTTTATTCGCGGCAATCTTGAAAGCGGAAGAAACTCGCTGTAAGTCTGCATTACCTATGCTTTTCTTTTGTTAGTGCTTTGTTGTTAGGGCTAGCAACGGCTGCAATATTCCGGCGTCTTGTATAAACACGCCGCATAGCGAGCGTGTTTGTTATTTCGGTCGTATTTTCGTTCGTAATAAGGAAAAAAAAAAGCATCAGGTTACATTTTTTTTTCGCGGTATTTGCAAGTAAAAAACGGGACTCTGACACCGACTATAGATCGTGCTCCTTTCAGCGAGCTTTCTACTTCCGAGATAATTTATTTTCATTCTATTTGCTCATCTCGGGTCATCCCTGTAGAATAAAACATTTTTCTTCCCACTCACCTGTCCACTCCTTCATAATATACTACACGTTAGGAGAGCTTTCTAAGTTTTAAGAGAAACGCAGTACGTGGTATGCACAGTGTGCGGGATTCTTTTATTTACAGATTACACGTTGCCCATGGTTACCGGGTGTTTGTATTGTTCCTCTACCGCAGCTCTTTGAATGTGTATTGTGTTGCTTCGGCTGCGTCATACCACGCGGTGCTTCTAGATGTTCGCTGTCTCTGAGCATTATTTTCTTTTTGTTTAAGCGTGGACATTATTTATTCTCAATTTCTGCTGTTTACCGTTAGTTCGATTAATCGAGTTCGCCCGCAATAAATGGCAGGACGGGAATTTAGCATGCTCCGCGGGCACCAATTTTCGGTGATGGAAATATTAACAGATCTGCAATTATTACACCCAGCAAGGGTTCCTGTTCGAAGCGGTGAACAGTTAAAAGAAGTATGGCGTGTGGTCGTCTGTACTAAGTTGCGCATGAGCACTTCTGAAATACTTACTTCCTAAGCGATTTCCTAATCTTAGGCGCACAGTAACAATGACCTGTCCCTCTATGTTTCGAAGCCTTTTCCTTCTGGAATTCCGCCGCTATGTGTCAGTGTAATGCGTGCGATATCCAGCAACAAGCAAGGAAAAACGAAATCGAGCAGGTACGAATGTCGAGCGCTAAAAAGGGCTTCTGACAAAGGCAACGCTAAGTGGCTACAAGCGCTCGCACAGCCGTGATATCCGCATCGCCCGGAATCGGGCATTCCGGATCGCCTCTCCTCACTTATATTTGCTCCCGGATAATGCGTTGCCCATAACGACTGCGTCTCTTTCATCTCCGAACACAAGCACATGCGCACACTGTGTCCGGCATTTCCTTCTTTCATCCTCTTCTTCCGCAGGCACTTTGCTTTTCCCTTCCCTCCTAGATGACCGTTACCCTGCTCAACATATCCCCTACACCGAATAGACCCGCTTGGACGGGTCCCATTGCCGAACAGCCGACTATAGCTCTCATCCGGGCACCCGCACACAACAGAGCATGCAGCGCACGCACAAGTTAGCTATCCTGAAAGGGCCTGACTGTTTCATACACTATAGGCTGATGGCGGCATGGAGTGAACAGACAGACGAATACCGTACCCGTCTGGCGGCATCAGCTGCTAGGCGGCGCTCGCTAACACGATGACCGGTGCCGTTCCCTCCTTGACCCCCTGCAGCACAGCATCTACGCACTCCATCTCATCCTTTTTCTGATAGAGGAATCGTTTGATGTGCCGACTACGATGGCGTACAACACCGTTACCCGTTGTTGTTACCCACGCGGAGGTTCGCGCCTCTCTTCGTTTACAGCCCACTGAACCCCTTCTCGCCTCTTGTCTTTTCCTTTTGTCGTCTACTTCTCAGGCAGCAGTGCAGACGACCATGCAGTCGTTATGGTAGTTGTCGGTCGAGTGCCCCTTTTGCCCGTTTCTGTTCCGACGCCATATCTGGCGTTGACCGTGTGTTACGCTTCCGGCCTAACACTCATCATACCTCTCATGGGCAACAGCATCTCTTACAACAGCATTTTATGTTCGTGATCATGCAATCTTCTTATCTCCATCAGCAAGCCATACGTTTCTCAGCACCAGTTATGAATGAGAGGGCTACGTTAGTAATACTTTTAAGGCGAAAGCCTTTGGTGCCTCATTTAATTAAACTCGAAAAGTGACCGTAGGCGTCGTCGGCGGCTGCGTCAACGCGGCATTTAAAAAAAATATCATCATGTGATGACGTCCCCTATATTACGTCATCATGACTTCATGATGATGACGTCACGTGACCACATGACGTCGTTTAGACATAGGTGGGCCGATCCCGGAAACACTGCAAAACCCCGTGAGGTGCAGAACGCTTGCAATGGTTGCGATCCCGGAGGCAGTGCGAGCTCGCGCGCGGTGCAGAAGGCTTTTTTTTTAGGAGGGAGGGGGTTGAGGAGAGAGAGAGAGAGAGAGAGAGGTAATCAAAACAAGCGGGTAAGAAGAACAAGGAGGTGGTTTTCGCCGTCGAGTCGTCTTAGGCGAATACAAAACGAACCGCGCGGATTTTATTGATAATCTTGCTGCCGTTTGTTACAAGACACGAGCAGTCGACAACACTGCTAACTGCTATCGGAAGTTCAATGCACTAAAATTGCTCATGCAGTAGTCTAGTCACTTTCATTGCGTGTTCTACCCTTTCTCATTCACCCGGTATGGCTAATCCATCAAGGATCTTGCACTGGCAATGCCTAGATTTATTATAGCGCGGATAACCCGACTCTCAGAATGAGTGTCTTTCACCCTCTTTCACTCTCTTGCTTTCGTGACGTCATCGTTGCATCCTCATTATTCCGGAGGATGCTGCTGAGCCTTTCCGTCCCGTTTATTCCCCCCCCCCCCCTATCTTCCTTTCACATCCCCGTCGCTCGCTAACAGACCAACACTAAAGGAGTGGTTTCTGCACTCACGCCTGTTCTCCATACCGTATCTCCCAGGAGAGCGAAGTTTTTCTTATTGTTTATTTTTTGTATTCCCGATTTTCCTGTCCCGTTTCTTCACCTTTCTTCCCTGTCCGCTCCCCAAGCGGCGCCTCTCCGCATTTACTGCAGCCTCCCGTTTCTGTGTCTTTATTTCCTGCCGGTCCCAATTGGCGCCGGCTTCCCGTTTTATCCCTTCTCCCTTCCCTTTCTTCTCTTTCCCGAATCTTTTACGTTCTCCCGTGGCGGCGCCATGATGCGGGCTCCCTTCCTTCCGTTCGTATGCTTTTCCCCAATTTGTACCGGCCTTAACATCAGGCGCCTCTCCCGCCTTTCGTGAACCTCCCAACATCGCATCCGCTCTCCCGATCTCTTCCCCAAGGTCCCTTCGTTTGCGTGTAAGACGAGGGGAAGAAACAAAACTGAGGGAAGACAGGCTTTTTTTTTGCCGCGTACACCTACATACGCCCGACAAGGTGGCTTCACTGCGTTAGCGATTCTTATATACTGCGCTGTGCATCGACCTCCTGGTTCCTGGTACGCGTACTTCGCCTCAGAAACGCCGTGCAGTGCGGCGAAGCCTAGAAAGCGCGTAGGCCGGAGCACAATGTGGGCGGATTTGCGAGGAGTGCCTTAGCGTGAGAAGCGTTGAAATAAGTGACGCAGACAGATAGCGGTGCGCATGCGTTATTTCTTTATATTCCCATAAAAACGGGTAGCCAACAGTTAGGCAACTCTAAACCTTACGTAGGGCGACATTAGCCGCTGCTGGTAATTTGCGGGTACATACGGTAAACGTCACGCCAACACAACTTGATTTTTATTTTTCAACGTTAATGTTCTAGTGTATAGCAATTGATTTTGATTACAGTGTACACGATAGTTTGTGGGTCCCATTTCACGTCAATATGGATGTTTCCTCCAATTTCCGCCCGTAAAGAAATTTGTTTATGCTGACGTGAAAACGGCTTTTGACAACCGCTTTACTTAACGTGACACATTCACGGATAACTTCAGGTGTAATATCATCCATAATATTAAAGAGGCTAACCCTCACCAGAACTCCTTCATTTTTGAGTGCCTGGCTCTGATCGCCGCCCACGTGGCGCCAAAATTCGACGGAGTGCGGATACGTACATGTTTTGACAAGTCACAGTGACGCCCGTTTAGTTTAAGCACATAAGGAGAATGACATTTAGCGGTTACGCAAGCTGCGATAGCACGTTACCACAGGATAACAGTCGAGTACCATTTCTTGCGAATTTGTAGACTTCACGAACAAATTTGAATTTTCCGAAATGCTTGTCATCTGTGCTATAGAATAACGACATCTACGAACTCGATCCCTTTTAAGGAAAGCAAATTGTTGCTCTACATTTTACTATTTCGTTTACTTCCCTGAAGAACTGAAGAACCGATAAGTGTGGATTTTAATAAACTCCTTATTTTTCTAACGCTTCCAGTCGTGTTCGTAAAAACCGTTGCTGAACTGTATTTTCATTCGATTACTTAAGTCGATCCTCAAATGCCTGACATGACGTCATCATCGGTCTTATCACGTAATGTCACGTCGATTATTGTAGCAATAATGCGAGGTAAGGTGATATCGCTTTCTTGTTGTGCGTATCCTTTTCTTGTGCACTTAACGGTAATTGTTTCGGATAGTACAGTTCAGTATGAACCATCCGGCTCTAAAAAAAAAAAAGTACTTCTTGCTCACTAACAAACGCAAAAACAAACAATGCTGATGCGGTTTCTTTCTCTCTTTTTTTCCTTTTTTTTTGATTGAGCTAGCGTGCTTGTGGCACATTGAAGCAGGCCAACATATGTGACGTCATCATGCGTCTACCTTCCGGGCAGTAAAACCGAATCTCACTCGCAAAAAACGGAAAAGCGATACTAGTAAAATTTTCGAGGTGCCCCGGCGCTTATCTTTATCTTTTCTAGGATTTAGACCTGTTAAACGTTCACATTATCGCTGTAAACAGCAGACGTCATTTGACACGAAAGTCAATCACCACAACTTTTTAACAATTATTCGTAGTCATGAAGAGAACATACTTAGAAATAAAACGACAGCAAGCTATTTAAAATGCAAGCCTGCAATTTTAAAACGAAGCCTACAATTGAAGCCTGCCTACCGCATATCAAGAAATTTGCTGAGTGCTTTAGTGTAAAACATACGGCGCTTAAATAAAAGAAATTAAATGTGTCGAAATGATCGCTATCAGGTAATTGATAACGCTTTGTGGGGTTAGCGAGAAAATTACGAACTGCAATGTCTACGTTCTTTATTAACATCAGCCAATCCGCCCCAACAGAAGCTGCAAAGGATGAACGGTATTGGGCAGTGTTCTGCACTGTAGAATACGTGGTCGCACATCTCGTTACCTGATTCGCCGACACCGATCTCCACACCCTCCGGCGCACTGCACGGAATTAGCGAGACTCGAGAGAGAGCGCGTACACCTCCCTTTCCATACACGCGGGCCGGGTAATTCCTTTTGTTGCGCTCTCCGGCGCGCGCACCTCGGTAGTATAGCAGTATATGTGTGGTAGTAGTAAGTAGTAGTAGCATCAGCAGCAGCAGCAGCAGCAGCTCGTGCTTCCTTACTTCCGATCCCGGGCACCACTTCCTCCTTCCTTCCGCGCTATACTACAACACACTTGGCCGACCCGGGAGCACTTAAGTGCCGCGGTACCAGAAAAGAAGGCTTCCCTGCAGCAGCAGTGGCAGCCTCTTCCGTTAAGCATAGCGGGAAACGCACGCACACACACACAACCCTGGCGTCCTTTCATCTCACGTACGATGGAGCCGGTAACTCCGGTGGCGCAGCTTCTCTCAGTCTTACACTCGTGTTTGTTCGTTCGACGTTTTTTTTTTTCTTTTTCTCAACGTCGCTGGCGTGCGTTGTACGCAAAGTTTTCTCCTCAGCGTCCTTCCGGCGGCCGCAATTCGTGATGTACCCGTTTTTGGTTCTTTTGTTTATGTTTCCTGTGCCTTTTTTTATGTATATTTTACTTCGCGGAGAGCACTCCTTCTTCGGTGGCGTCCTCTCAAGTGAGAGTTCCTGTCGCTCTCGCTCAGCCCTTCGTTATGTTTTGAGGAAGAAAAAAAAAAGGAAAACAAAAAGGAAGAAGATGAAAATGCGGGAGTGAAAGGGGATACTGCATTTTTCAGCGAGGAGTTCCGGCAGTTACTACCCCTCTCCCCCACACTTCCTTCTATCTCTCCCATATCCACCTCCACTGGGTACACTCAAAAGCGTACAGCCTGAGGTCGCGCTAGGGAGCCTTATTTGTCCTACATGTACACTTCGTTAAAGAAAAGAAAGCCGCACACGTTTTTCATCGAGCCTGTCTTTCTTCTTTTTTTTCCTACTTTTTTTGGGAGCAACAGAATTTCCATTGTAGTGCGTGTCACGTTTCATGGTGTGCACTGTCGTAGCCATCTTGCGTGTTACGCTTATTAGCATACAGCTGTTATCCTCCTGCTGGTACTGCGCGTGAGCAGACTGTAACCGGTAACCACTAAGATTACCGGATGGCTCCAGTCGTTACCGTGGTTAGAGCGAGACTTGATAACGTAGCTGCGTAACAACGCGACAGTGCGCTTGCTTCAAGCTCTGGTGGGTAATTCGTCCGCCTTGGGGGAGTCTGCTTACGCCTGAACAGGTCGGGCTCACGCGACTGTGACAGAAACGTCACTATGACGTCATCTCCTTTTGCTTGCGCATGACAACGATTCGAAGTATGCTCACTCGGACAGCTTGACGTTCCGTATCTATTTACTTTTATCACTGGCACCAGCGATTAATTACACTCTTTCTTCTCTTCCAAGCATTTCCGGTCGAACACTTACTTCCGGTTTTCCCAATGTTCAGAAAAAGTGTTGCAA
This sequence comes from Rhipicephalus sanguineus, assembly GCF_013339695.2. NCBI lineage: Eukaryota > Metazoa > Arthropoda > Arachnida > Ixodida > Ixodidae > Rhipicephalus > Rhipicephalus sanguineus. Next base: position 67,665,133 of record NC_051184.2, on the reverse strand, counting down.
AAGGCAAAATTGCTACGAAATCGATTGTTCTGGTCCAAATTACGAGTTAGATACGTACGATAACAGGGCGCAAGTTTTCTTAAAGGGACACTAAAGAGAAACAATGAACAGGTTTAGATTGATAAATTGTACTCTAAGAACTCTAATGCTCTCAATTTCACCATCATAGGTTTACTAATAGAGGAGAAAATCGAGTTCAAAGTCTCATTTTTAAATTTCGCGCCGGAACCTCCGTGCGTGATATCACGGATTTCAAAGTGTATTTACCGTATTTTGACGCCATTGGCTAAACTGAACTTCCTCAACCTTGGTATGTTATGTCTATGGCCCCCTCAGGGGACAATGTACTTCATTTTTACCGATTAGGAACTGCGTAGGCACTAGTAGGCACCGTCAAAACATGTAACGTCACGGCGAATGGTGCGGAAACTTCTAGGTGGCGTCGCCACCCACGCTTTCTTTTTGCGCGTTTTCTCGCTTACTAAGCGTCTTCTCTCAGCAAGCGTGGTGTTTTTGGTATCGCGAAAGAGTACTTTACTAATACGAGAAAAATCGTTTTGCTCTTTAGTGTCCCTTTAAGATAAGGGCCAATTAACTGTCAGGATAATTAGGGAGCGTTTAATTTATGGTTTCGTTTAAAGAGCAGGCGGTTTTCTTGTGAACAGCTGGGACCACTGCGGCACCTGGCGGAGCAGATCTCAACCACGCCCTTCTTTCCACGTGGCCTCTGGGATCGGCTTCGGCAGTGCGACGACACACAAAGTTAACCCGAGGAATACACCAGAGAACACGAACGCCGAGGTGCTAGTGCCGCTACCAGGCAGCTAATTCGAAAACTACGGTCGCCTGCAATTCTAACAGCGGTGCTGTTTAAAAGCTCGGCGAAGCCCCGATTGGCCCTCGCGAAAAGTATCGTCATCATGCTGGCGCGCGCTGTTTTCGTCTTCTTGTGCTTCGCTCCCCGAACACGTGCGCTGATTTGTCCGGGGGGGGGGGGGGGTCATAACTCTGATGGGCGAGAGAACGTGTACAGGGAGAGAGGAAGAGGTAGAGATACACAGAGAGAAGGAAGGGAAGAAAGAGAAAAAATGGAAAGAGAAAGAATAGACAGAGAGAGAAAATGAGAAAGAGACACGCAGAAAAAAAAAAAAAGATCGAGACAGAAATAGAAAGAAGTAGGGAGAGAGAGAGAGAGAGAGAGAGAGAGAGAGAGAGAGAGAGGAACCGAGGATTAGAGAGAGAGAAAAAAATGAAAAAAACCTAGAAAGAGAGTGAAAGAAAGAAATATAAAGAAACAAAGAAGAAAAGGAGAATACAATAGATAGAAAGAGAAAGAAAGAGACAAATGAAGAGAACGTCGCCCGGATCCGCTGTTCCACCTCTGCGCCACTAGGGCAAGCTGCGTAAATATTTATTATGATTGTTTGTTTATTTATTTATTTTATTATTTATTTTACCATCAGGGCCAATCGGCATTACAGGACGCCGTGGGTTGTTGCACAAAAATAATCGAACAAAAAGCAGTGAGTAGAGTTCATTCATACAAATGTTGCTCGTAATTATACAATTTTAGCTAGTACGTCACAAAACGTAATAACACAGCTATTTAAAGTGGTTTATTTAGCCCTATATGTCTTTGTTTTGTCGGCGTCAACTATAGTGAAAGTAGTATTTTTAATTGTATTATATTACTGTACGCGGAATTACCGATTCGTTACGACTTTTCACGCAGCGCCGAGTCTGTGGTTCTCACAAATGCTTTTGTCTTCATCCTGGTATAGTGAGAGTCCATTTTTTAAAATTTCGGCGTACATTTAGGTTGTTGTCGTACAAATTGTTTAATTACGCACTATTTCTTCTGTTTCTTACGATTAATATTTCATACGGTTCCTCTCCCGCGACTACTGAACTTTTATTGTTTTTATGAGGATTATATATTTTAACGAATCCTTATAAGAATCCTTTAACGAATCCTTAAGTTTGGATTTTATCTTCGCTTAACGGCAGGGCTCATAGATATAAACGTAGTGCACCTTCGGATCCAATAGGGACTGTGAGAGCGGCTCGCGGTTCAATTAAGTTATCAATAAGCGTCGCTGCGCCAGCAGAGAAGTGCTAGCTGCAGGGGGTGCTGACGGCCAACGGCGTATGCAAATGAGCAAGGCGGCGCTACGTGCTTGATGACTACTACACAAAAAAAGGGCAGTGACAAACATTTTAAGGGATATAAAGTACCCGTAAACTATGCGCCCAAAACTTAAAAACGGAACGAAGCTGGATAAAAGGAAAAGTGAAGTGCTGTAATAAGCTGTCACGGTTGGATTATGCGAAAAGGCGGTGCCTTCTGAGTGCGAGAAGTCGAATTTATAACTGAAAATTTGATTTATCGCTTTAATGTCTCTAAAGGCGGGATTTTCTTTCTTTTTTTCGCGTGACGACGCTTATTTCTTTTTTTCTTTGTACGAATTTCGTATGAAGAATTGCCGAAGCATAATTTCGGACCTTCGCAACCAACTGTTTAATATATCAGGAGAGTAAGCGAAAATGTAAACAAAAGAAGAAAAAACTGCCACAGTAGAAGTACGCATTAGCATCATTACAGTTGCGCTGTTTCCTGCGGTGCGGATAAGACTGATGTATGGTGGTCCTGACCAAAAGAAGAAAATTTGTAATGCGTTTTTTTTTTTAAGTGAGAGTTTAGTTCCGCGAGTCTTTTCCGCTTCCGTGCTCTCTGTGACGATATTAAGTTTTCGGTCACTCGATGTTTTGGTTCCACGAAGCCAGAGTTGGAGTATTAGAACGACAGCGTGGGCAACAGATTAGGCTTAGATATGCGGGCGTAAACGTTGTGCAGCTGGAAATTCTTAATGCAGTAGTAAGCTTCCCGCAACACCTTTTTCTGTTACACGTGGGAACACACTTGTTGTTGAAAAATAAATCAATGAGACGATTAAAATACCTATATAACGCATAAAATGCATTGGCTCCCGCAAACACACGCAAGACCAAAATCAATAATATTCAGGGAAAACGAGCAACTCTTCATAATTTTGTTCGGTATTGTTTGATGAGATGTTAGTACTAATAAGGAAACTTATTCGCTACACTGAGATGCGCTTCAAGGCCACTCACATGCGGTTGTCCAAAGTAACAATCAATAATTGTTCATAGCCAATAGCGCCGCGCAGCGGCTTCGCTTGCTGCTCATATGAGAATTAATCAAGGGCTACAGGGTCACGTGGTTCAAGGTCATGTGGGCCATGTCACGTCCCGCAATCTCACTCACTCACTCACTCACTCACTCACTCACTCACTCACTCACTCACTCACTCACTCACCACTCACCCACTCACCCACTCACTCACTCACTCACTCACTCACTCACTCACTCACTCACTCACTCACTCACTCACTCACTCACTCACTCACTCACTCACTCACTCACTCACTCACTCACTCACTCATTGAAACTACTGGTAAACTATACCGAATTACCGTTAGATAATGTTGGATATTGAATGGCTGGAGACAAGCGATTAGGGATAAGTAGCTGTCGAGTTAAGAACTTCACATTGCACTATTGCCAATAACAATTTCGTAACGGAGTTGCGGTTATCTCTTTCATTTTGTTGTAATTCCTTTTTTTTTTGCAATTAAATTTCTTCATAACTGGTCTTCCGTCAGAGTCACTCCGATGAAGCCCCCCCCCCCCTTCTCTCTCTCTCTCTCTCTGTATATATATATATATATATATATATATATATATATATATATATATATATATCAGGGGTGTGCGAATATCAAATTTTTTCGAATACGAATCGAATACGAATATCCACCTTCGAATATCGAATCGAATATCGAATATTAAAGGAAAAATGCCTCCACAGTAACAATATTTTATTGAACATGTAGCTATTTGAAAAAAAAAAAAAACATTAACAGCCTGACTGGCAACACAACATACACTGCTATCAATTCAATTCAATTCTTTATTCACCATTAGTACAGAAGGAGGTCCCGGAGTTACAAAACTGTCAGGGGGACCTCCTATTAGTCATTTGTCAGTATCAGTAAATTGCATGATGGCAGAAAGCAGTTAAAGAAAAAAAAAGATGCGAGATAATAATAAGCAGGGCATATAGCAAAAAAGAAAATGGAAAGAACCAACAAAAGTTAATTCTGTACAAGAAACGTAATTCACGAAAAAATAGTACAGAACTAAATATAGACGATAAAAATTGCAATCAACGTAACTTATATAAACATAACGTATTGTCAAAGAACACGGTGTACAGGTCATATATAAATAATAAAACATCCGGACAACTAATTTTAGCGAAATCTTAAATTTCTAGAAACAACAATCCAAAAATTGGAGAAAAATAGTTCAACACAATTTTATGATACATATTATGAATGAAGCGCTTTACGCATATAGTCATAATGAATCGATAGCGAGCAATGTTGTTAGTAGGTGTGACTTCATTTGTTTTTTGAATAATATTGTTGTGCGGCATGCTTTATTATCTAGTGGCAAAATATTCCAGTATTGAATGGCAGTGAAAAGAGCTGTGAATTTCCCATAATTTGTGTTTATTCGGGGAAGTAAAATGTTGCTGTTAGATGAAAATCTAGTGTTATTACTATTAGTTAGAGCGGATGCTTGAAATGTATCGATAGCGATTTATATATATATATATATATATATATATATATCTCCAGAACACAATGTCCAGGCTAGCACAATGCACATCACAACACATATCACGGCATAATGAGTGTAATGACTACATGTTATCATGAAGAAATATGAGTTGCTCCACATGATCAGGCAGCAGGCGCCCCCTTGTTACAGAGACACCTCCCCCCCCTGCCACTGAAAAGGCACGCTCGCTTGGAACAGAAGTGGCTGGTATAGGGAGTTACATGGGGCAAAGCTTTGCCAGACTGGGGTATGTGAAGGTGCCTACAGTCCGCCACCAGTCCCGTGGGTCACTGTCTTTCTTCAGAAGTGGTCCCGCATAGTGAACGAGTGGTAGTGCGGCACGTTACGGCCGCATAATATTGAAAATTCACGGTTACATGATCGCCAACAGCGCTGCACGTCAGAGATGCACCAGCAGTAAATCGTACGTATTGGGGCGCTCGTCGCAGGCAGATATTGTGCCTCCGTGCACTTACGATGTTTATCGCTCCTCTCGGCAACGTCTTTAGCGATACGAACGCAGCAGAAATGTGGAGGACGAATTATTTTATGCATGATAATCGAATCGCATATTCTAATTTATCGAATATTTGAAGTTATCGAATATTCGAACCTTTTCGAATACACGATTTTCGAATCGAATACGAATATTCGAAACTTTCGAATATTCGCACACCCCTAATATATATATATATATATATATATATATATATATATATATATATATATTATATATATATATATATATATATATATATATAGAGAGAGAGAGAGAGAGAGAGAGAGAGAGAGAGAATATTAGTCGCCCGTCATTTGTATACGCTGATGATGCAAAGAAGGAATTAGCTGCCAAAAGCACAATGAAAAGCACAGGCATAGAAATTAATTCTATACACATATTCAATCTAGGAGGAGATAAAAGAAAAAAAAGTTCGAGAGCCCGTTGCTGAAAGAACTACATCAAAGCACGAGCATTATGATGAAACACGTCCGCAGAAGAGCTGCGTACTCCCAATGCATCGCCTTCACGTCGATCGTGCACCATCTAATTTCGACGATGGCGCGATACGTGCGTTAGCTAGAAGCATATGACGTACTGTATTTTCTGTTCTTATTGCTATTGCTTTATTTTATTTAACATCCACATTCCAGAACTCCTTTTCCTTCTCTGCGTCACGCCGTGACAGGCGCCCGACGCTTATTTTACCGGCGTTCCTATCTTCCCGTCTTGTTTTTCCGAATTGCGTTTTACCTTTTTTCTTACACCTGACGTTAGATGCTAAAGAGAAAAAATGGCAATTTCGTCGATGCAGCATGTTCGGCCCGATATCTCGCCTTTTTTTTTTTCTTTTTTAACTGTCAGTCGTTTTCCGTACAACTTCTCGTCTCGTCGGCATGTGTTCGGAACTGGTCGCGACACCGATGTTTGACGTGCTCGTTCGTGGGGGCGATATGCAAATATCGCCGGTGTAAGTCAAGCCGGTTGCCGGAGCGAAAGCGAGCCTTGAGCGCGGTGTATTCCTCGGTACCGTGTTTACTCGCGTGTAACTCAAGTGATCGAAAAGGAATGGTATACCTTGCCTATTTTCGTCGTAATAAGATGAGATTTAGTTTAAAGTTATGTCGGACTATTTACGTTAGCGGCGTGTTCATCTGGTCTGGTTGGTACATCCTGTCGAAACAGCGGTACTTCGAAAACAGTGAACACAGGACGAAGAAAAGAACCACTTCGTCCTCTGGTACTTTGCTCCTTCTCTTCGAAAATTCTATTTTTTGACACGATTTAGGTTTTGACGGTCGTTCCACATTAGAAATTTTAACACTCTTACGGTGTTTAAAAGGTGTTTTAATTGTCTTACGGGTAACATTTTGAGGTTTAAAAGCTCAAATAGTATGTAGGTATGAATGCATTTTTTCATCTCTGAAGGCTTATCATTTCAAGGGAAATTAATTATGTCTGCCGACGGGCTACTGAAACTACGATAAATATGTTTTCGTATTTTTCGCTGCGATATTATTGCATCGTTAATTTCTCTGCACACCAAGTGATCAGAATCTCTGCAGAGGTTTTAACGGCGATTTTTTTCATTCGCGCATGTAGTTGAGCTTGCTGTTGAGCGTAATAAAACTTTACTGTTTTTAACTGACGGTGTAAATTACTTTAGGTGTAGTGGTGGATGTGCTGTCTTGTTTTTTTTTTAAACCTTGATATGTTTATGGTCGTGTAACGGGCGTTGCTTCTTTTGCGGATGTGTTTTTAGTCTAATATATATCAACTCAGGATACGTTTTTCGGAGGCGCCGCCATCTAGGATTTTGACCAGCTTAGATGCGAGAAAACGTGTCAATGCTTGCTTTCATTTTTTTTTTACTTTTCGTGAAATGAAGTTAACGTGTGTACTTTGTACGTATGAACAATTTATATTTGTGAATGTTCATGTTGTGTAAATATTGACATCGTATGACTGAGATTAGGCGTGTGAACGTACATTGATGTGTCTTTTTTTTTTTATTGACATGATGTAAGGAGATGTTGGCGCACAAATAAGGCGCCGGCTACTCCTTAGCTCTTGGAGTACATAGGCTCCATAAACATAAAGTACATAGAGTTCATAAACATAAAGTACATAGAGTCCAAATTTCTAATCACAGTTAACCCGCAGTACATACAATATACAACTTAGCGTAACAGTCACGACAACATTAACATAACAGTCAAAACAACATATTCAACAATCACATATATGTGTACACACGGTGATGTTAAAAAAAAAAGAACCGCAACTGTTACATACCATAACCAAGAGAAAAATATTTTGTACTGTTTTATAATTATTGAACCTTCGCGATGAAAGCAATCATGCAAGACAAGAGGAGTAGACGGGGTCACACTAAAGCACCGACCTCTCCGCCTTAAACTGTTCTCTCTAAAAGAAAGAGAAGGTATCGACTTAACTTGAAGTAAGTACGGTACTCTCAGTTTCAACAAACAACCCCAAAAAAGTAACACACAACGTTCACCGGCGCAACCTGTCTGGAACGGGGTCTCGCCTTTTCCAGCCTTTTTTTTCTTTTTTTTTTCCGGAGACCCCTAGCCCTGTTCTCTCAGCCGAAAGGGGGGGGGGGGGAAAGTTCGCAGTGCTGCGCGACGCTCTGATCAATGCTTGTTCGAGGGGCGATATGCAAAGCCGCCAATATTTCAAGCGTGTTTCGTATAAAGAGGGAAAGAGGGAAAAGAAGCTTTTCGCGGGGCATGCCGACATTCTGTATTACTGTATTTGATACGAAAGAAGTAAAAAAAAAGGAGAAGCGTCGTGTTGTACGAGAAGTCAGATTAACGGGTGACTTATGCACGCCAAGTTTCATGCCTGTACACCTGTCCAAAGTATTCTTTTTTTTTTAATGGTTGCACAACTCCGTTTGACGTATTCATAAAGAAAAAACACGGAGTAATTGTGAAGGCAAAGAGAGAAAGCTAGAAATGGAAAATAAACAAACGCACGTATGTAGGATATGCCTCTAGCTTTGATAAACATATACGTCCATGTTTGTTGTTTATTTAAATGCATTGTTTTTCTCGCAGGAGTCCCGACACTTCAACCGGCGGCGAAACTACAAAGCCCACAAAGAAGGCCAGTCACGGTAAGATTGCGTGCAACTGTTTCTATCGCAGGAATAATAATAATAATAATAATAATAATAATAATAATAATAATAATAATAATAATAATAATAATAATAATAATAATAACGGGACTTTGACATGTCAAAACCACGATAGCATTATAAAGCACGCCGAAAGGAGATGTTCCGGAAATTTCTACCGTCTGGTGTCCTTCAACGTGCGCTGACATTGCACAGGACACGGGCCTCCGTCGAAACGCGACCGCCGCGGCCGGGATCGAATCTGCGACTTTCGGGTGAGCAGCCGAGCATCGGAAGCACTGTACTATCACGGCTGACAGGGTTACTATTGCGGGATTTATTTCAAGGGGCCACGAGTCCCCATGACAAGGTCGTTCTACTCATCCGGCTTTATCGTAGTAACTGCATTACCGTGAGTGAGTTTTACAGTACTCTACTTATATTTATAAGTTCGTGACGCAAATTAATGAGTAAGGGAAGAGTAGCCGGGGCCATGTATAGGCACCAACCTCTCCTTAAACACATTTAATAATAATAAAAAAAAAGAAAAACTGCTGCCGAACTCATATCGTCTGCGGACCAGTGGACTGACACCATGAGCGAGCATTCGACTTTGGCGTAGAGCAACGCCTCTTATCTACGACTGGAATACAACCCCCACCATCGCTTGAGAAAAGCGAGCCTTTATTAACAGCGGGGCTAATTAAGCTCAGAGTAAGGCTGGTGTCGTACAAACAGAAAACTCGGCGGATATGCGCCACAGAGAGCGGGTGTATGCCAAGCAGCTCCTAGCGTAACATACCCATGCATAGTATAGTACTGCAAGGAAGTGGGAAAGGGAAGAGGCTAAAGCGTGGAATAGTTATGTGCAGTATAGCATAACACGGGGTGGAAAAGAGAAGTGAGGGTTGGGAGGAGGGAGAGCAATATAGAAAAAGATAAAGAAACAAGGATTAAGGTGTAGAAAAGATAAAGAAAGAACTCAATCTACTTTCGCCAAGTAGTGTCGCTTGCTTGCCAGCTCAGCTGTTTACCTAGCTTTCACAGGCGTGTAACTGGCCTTAATGTCTTAAATATAAACGTCGCGACCCTATCGTTTACAGTGGTATTTGCTTTGAAACGGAGTGCTGCTTGTATGCCGACATGTGCTTACATCACATCAACAATGAGAAACTGCGAGGTTGAATCCAATGCACCTCGATTCTTCCCTCTTCCGCTACCAGGTGGAGCCGTCGCGACGCGTCTTCACGTGCGGCGTCCTCTGGTGAACATGACCAAGGACTCCGGCGACAGCGTGCGGCTCAAGTGCGAGGTGGCCGGGGGCCGTCCCGGGGCCCGGGTCGTGTTCCGCTGGTACAAGAACGACGCGCCCGTGGAGGAGGAACGGAACCGGCTCGAGATACGACAGTACCCCGTGGCGCCGTCGTCGTCTGCCCCGGGCCAGGCCGCTTCCTCCTCTTCCGCCGACGGCGCCACTTCCGGCGGAAGTGGGACGGGTTCCGGTCAGCAGCAGCAGCAGGGCGCCACCGCCAACGTGCCGGCCTACGGTTCTCGGCTGAGGATCGTGAGCGCCGACGTGCACGACACGGGCTACTACCGCTGCGAGGCCAAGAGCGGCACCGAGGTGGTCGAGACCACGGGCATCCTCCGGGTGTCAGCGGGTGAGCCACATTGAAAAGCATTACGACACTCTTTAAGATTTTTAAAGTCTGGAAGATCCTACGCACTGCGGGAATATGTGTTGTGAGAGAGTTATAGTTTGCCTGCAAACTTATTTGCGTCAGCGTTATACTGTATACCATAGTCGTAAACGTAAGAGGTTGGATAGGCGGCGCCATCTGGCGGGCCCGAGATAAACCGGGCAAGCACAGAATCGTTACTGCAGAAACCTGGTGCATTTTTTTTTCTGTGATCATGTAAATTTACGGCGGTGCCCTAATACCGGATGAGTTGTCTTCATAAACTTTGTTCCCCTCAAGGACACTGAGCGAAAACAAACGAACGCGTCTATAATTGTGGTGGTTGTACGAAGCATCACGAGATCATACCATCGTTCGGTAACCCGGTATTCCGTAAACCTTTTTCCGTATCCCGGAATACTGGACGGGGTAAAAAAACCTCTATACAAAACAGTCAGCAAGGAGCTAGCTTATGGTTTGACTTCTGAGTCTGAGTCTTTATTTCAGACATGCATACAAAAAAATATATATATACATGGCTGAGGAGGAGGGAAAAAAAGCCGCACAGTCGCGGCTTGACATTGCTCCCTTCCCCCCGTATACATCGGCACTGCGGTATGCACGAAACAGAAATAGCACAGGATAACATTGTAGCATAACAAACAAGAACTCCAAAGCAGAAAAAAAGAACACGGTGCACAATAAAATGGGTGACACTACAAACACATTATATCTCCAGATATATTCAAATAAAGTTGCGTACACAAAATATAATTAAGGTGCACACATTAAAAATCAAAAATCACAAATCATCATCAAAAATGTACACATTAACGAAATAAGTTTCGAAGAGAGTTAAAGGAAAGTTCGCGTATCGAGGTGTGAGTAAAGCCAAACTTGTTAAGCAAGGAAGGTAATGTATAGCTTAGGGTTTGAAAGCCGTAATTAGTACGTGGGTGAGGCACAGACCAGTACTCGTGGTGTCTTGTAAGGTAGCAAAGAATGTTGGTGTGGAGGTTAGCGACTTCACATAAGAACAATATGCCGCGTTCAATCTGTGATTTGTAGAGCTGTAAAAGACGATGATGGTACATGTTGGTAAAGTGCATGATATGGTAGGTGGTAAACAGTGGTTCAGAGTGCGTTCTGTAAGGCACGCCAGCAATCGCTCTAAGCGCATTTTTCTGCATAGAGACTAGTTTACTAATATTTGTTTTTGTTGAACTTCCCCATACCAATACGCAATATTTTAACTGTGATTCAAACAGGGCGTGGTACAACGTAAGCTTTGCCTTTTCTGGCAATAGATGCTGGAATTTTCTCAAAACGCCAACTACACGTGCAAGCTTACTTTGAAGATGTTCTATGTGACTATCCCAGAGCATGAATTCATTAAAGTAGACTCCAAGCGTTCTAACTGTGTCAGTAATTTCTATGGCATTTCCTCCTAAGGTAAGTGTGGCTCTGACAGAAATAACTTGATTTTTTGCTCTGAAAAATGTTGCTTTAGTTTTATTGGAATTAATAAGAAGGGAATTTTTAAGAGACCAAGTATGTAACTTATTTAGGACGATATTGGCCCGATTGACTAAATCATCTGCATTTGAACCCGATAAGAATAAGCTCGTGTCATCTGCGTATATAATATATTGAACACTAGTGTCTATTTCTATCAAATCATTAATATAAATAATGAACAGCAAAGGACCAAGCAGGCTACCCTGAGGAACACCATGTTCTACTTTATTACAGGACGAGTCGTGGTTGTCGATAGCCACATACTGAGTACGATTACGCAAATAACTCGATATTAAATCCAAAGAAATACCTCTGACACCATAAGCTGGAAGTTTTAAAAGAAGGGTTTTATGATTAATTCTATCGAACGCTTTTGAAAAATCTATAAATATTCCTAAAGTCAATAGTTTCATTTCTATATTATGAAGAATAAGTTCTTTTTGTGTGAGCAACGCAACTTCCGTAGATGATCTTTCCCTGAAACCAAACTGTGTATTGGTTATCAGCCCGTATTTTTCGAAAAATTTTGAAATACGCACATAAATAACTCGCTCTAATCCCTTGGAAAAAATTGGTAGAATGGATATGGGCCTATAATTACCGAGGGTTTCTTTAGCACCTCCCTTATGGAGAATAATCACTTTCGCCTTTTTCATTTCTGATGGAAATATACCAGTGCTGAGGGACAAGTTATAAATATGAGTTAGGAAGGGGCAAATGACATCAAGTACATGTAGCACGGGTCTCATTGTCAGACCAAAAGCATCCGCGCATTTACTGATTTTCATACGTCTGAAAGCGGCTAATACTTCATCGCTATCACACTCGATAAGTGCCATGGTGTCCTGTGCTCGGTTTCTCACGTAATCGAGAGTGCTAGGGTCATGCTCACTTTGAACAAGGGATGCAAAGTAGTCATTGAACTTGTCACTTAAATCTTTCCCAACATAGTTGATACCATCAATTGTAAGAGAAGCAGGTGAGCACGTTCGTTCAGATTTTAGCAACATGTTTAATCTATTCCAGAGAACCTTTTGATCACTAATGCCTGAAAATAAGCGAATGTGATACTCTTTTTTAGATTTTCTTATTGTGCCATTCAAATTATTGCGAAATTTTTTAAAAGCTACGAGATCGGGGTGTTCGCGACTCTGTAAAAACTTCTGATATAAGTTGTTTTTCTTGGAAATCATTTTAAGGATGCGAGACGTCATCCAAGGCTTACGGGCCTTCTTCGGTTTTTTCGCAACCCTGTATGGGAATGCCTTGCTGTAAAACATTGTGAAGTGTTTTAAAAAAAAAGTTAAATGCCTCGTCTGCAGTCGTGTGTCTGTACAGTGGCGTCCAATCAAAATTTAATATCATGCAACGAAATTCTTCTAATGAGCTGGCGTTAATATTTTGTGTCCGAAATAATGGGTCGTGAGTAATTTTGTTAGAAACCAATGAGACGTTGCTCAACAGAAATACGGGGAGGTGATCACTCAATGCTCTGTTAATAACCCCTGCAGAAACACATTCAGTAGATTCATTAGTGATTATCAAGTCAAGTGCAGTTGCAGACGACGAGGTAACACGGGTTGGTACAGTGATAACATTTCGGAGAAGATAAGACTCAATCAGAAGCAACAACTGTGTGCGTCCTGGAGAATTCTCAAGAATATTAATATTCAGATCACCACCAAGGAAAATAGTATATTGGCACTGACACGCAAATTCAAAAACACTTTCAATGTAAGCAAAGAAATCTTCAATGCGACCACACGGGGGGCGATAGACAACAACGAAAAGTAGTTTTCCAGAAAGCACAGATAGAACTTCATAATCAGGTGTAACAGCGCATAAATGTTCAATCCTATCCGAGTACATGTGCTTTAGCAACAGCAAACATGTACCTCCACCACGTTTACCAACGCGATGCAAATAAAAAGAATCATAGTTTTCAAGAGCGAAAGAGTCATTCTCTAACATCCAAGTTTCGGTCAACATTATTGCATTAAATTTGAAACTGAATTCGCAAAGAAACATTTCTAAAAGATCTTCTTTACCACGGATCGATTGAATGTTAATGTGCAGCACTGATAATGTAGATTTAGTAACAAGTTTTCCAATGTTATTAGGGGAAACATACGGGGAATCCATCGTGAATTAGGAAGTGTACAAATGGAATTATAGCATTACACGGCTAGTCGCGGCGTTACACGGCCAGTCGCGTCAAATCCTCTGCACGTTGGATGACATGAGCCCGTTCCCCGTCACCTTTCCGCACATAAACTTTGCCATCGCGGTGCCACGCATATTTAAAGTCATTGCGATCTGCCCATTGCTTCGCAGACTGCAACAAAATCCGGCTGTGTTGTGTCATGTTCTCAGTGATTGACACTTTGGACCGCCCTTCTCTCAGCCTCTTATTCCCCTGCAGCCATTCACTTTTTGTTTCCAATTTTACAAAGCGAACAATGACTCCTGGAACCCTCCCAGCCTTTGACGGTAACCTGTGCAAGGCTTCCACGTCGCTTTTCGCAAGGACAGGAAGACTTAAGGATTGCCCAACAGCGTTAATCTTAGAGAGCAAATCTTCCTTGTCAGACTGAGCTATTCCATGGAAAATTAGGTTCTGTCTACGGCTTCTCCATTCAAGATTATGCACAGCAAACTTAAGCTCTTGAATCTGCGCGGGGTTGTCCTGGACTTCAAGCACGTCCACACGCTTGCATAGATGTTTTATTTCTGCGTCTTGCTGATTCATAGTTTTTAGAATCTCATCGTACTTGTCAGACAGGTGAGAGATGGCTTTATCTATGCTGTCAACTTGCGCCGGAAGGTTATCAAGCTTTTCGAGCCGCTCTAGAATTGTATTGAGCAGAGCACGTACATCCTGGTCGTTCCCTTCTTTACCACCTCCCTGCCCCCTCAGGCGCTGCGAATAGCAATTTGTGCATTTCCATGAGACGAAAAAAGTTTCAGATTTGTTCTTAGCTTGTGCTTCAGAAAGGCCTGAGCACTTACCTAAGTGATAGGACTTATTGCATTCACAACATGCTAAAAAGCGACTGAGGGTGGGAAGTGCTTTTGCACACGACGCACACAATTCAGAGCTAGTCATAGTGCAATCAAAAAGATAGCGAAAGAATACAAGACAGGCAAGAAAAATGCATAAACACACTGATTCGGCAGCGGCAAGGGATAAAATCGCTACTAAAGGGGAAGGTACAAGGCACCAACCTGCGTGTAGAAAAAGAAGTCCTTAGCACGGTCTGCTCCGGGTGACCGCCGCTGCCGATGTGAAGCAAAGGAGCACGGGGGCGTTTTTTGCCGGATGATATCAGTTGCGCCAAATGGCTGCGCAGTGGTGCTCGCGGCAGTGGCTTGAAAAAGATGATCCTCCGGGAAACGCAGAAGTGTTCGGTAGACGGAAACACCGCACGCCGTGACAGACCAGGGTTTTGGCAGGTAGGAAATCCTCCCGTAACCGCGACACGGTTCAGCTGCTGGGGACTGCGTGTAGAAAAAGAAGTCCTTAGCACGGTCTGCTCCGGGTGACCGCCGCTGCCGATGTGAAGCAAAGGAGCACGGGGGCGTTTTTTGCCGGATGATATCAGTTGCGCCAAATGGCTGCGCAGTGGTGCTCGCGGCAGTGGCTTGAAAAAGATGATCCTCCGGGAAACGCAGAAGTGTTCGGTAGACGGAAACACCGCACGCCGTGACAGACCAGGGTTTTGGCAGGTAGGAAATCCTCCCGTAACCGCGACACGGTTCAGCTGCTGGGGACTGCGTGTAGAAAAAGAAGTCCTTAGCACGGTCTGCTCCGGGTGACCGCCGCTGCCGATGTCTGACTTAGAGCCAAGTGTCACGAGTCGTATCTACGTAATGTATAAGTCTAGTAGTTCTACGCGTGACGCGGACTTAAGTCATACGTCGATACACTGCGACTCCTGAAGGGTAGTTCTTGGTTCTGCGTAGCGTCGGCACTCGCGTTCGAGCGCAGACGTAAGTTATATTGCATGCTCCGGCACTCTGGCGTGGCTATTGTAAAGAGCGTTCGTTCCTGCTGTTCAGAGTAATGCACACGTAACATTTATTACATGCTTATAAGCGCGGATAGTCCAGCCAACAGCTAACCATTATTAGCCAACGCTAGCCAACCTTAAGTGAGTCAGCCAGCGTTATCCACTACTAACCATCGTTTTGCCAACATTAGCATCTACTAGCCGACAGGTAGCGAACACCTCACTGTCATCAGCTTGCGTTAACAAGCACTGGCAAATATTATAGCCAGTGTTAGTCAATGCTAGCCAATACTAACTGACACTTAGTACTACTCAGTTCTAGCCGACGCTAGACGATCAGTGTTAATAATATGCGAGTAAGTACGGTACATGTTATGGCATATGCGTGTGCTATGTTGTGCATACTGAAATATTCTAGCTAAATAAACGACTGCAATGACATTTTGTCATGCCATATACGGCACGTCGTTAATCATACGTAATTCATTACCGCACGTCTGCCGCGCATGCATGCGCATTCTGGCATACACCTCGCTAATTAAATGACCACGAAGGCTTCCCGACGTGTGCGTCGTGGCAGGGTCTGTCATTTACGCTGGTCATGCATTGTTGATCCCCCACACATTCCAACAGCTAACGCGGGTGTCAAGAACTGAACAAGGGGGAACAGACAGTAGCATCGCTTGACTTCCTAATAGTCCAGCGACTTTCTTGTCTGTTTTCAGTTCCGCTTTGCGAACTTGTCCTATATATACAGAGTTATATACCGAGTCCAGCACCAGGTATACGGAGCTGTCCAGTGCAGCTTCAGAGGAAAGTCGGTATAACGAGCCTTTCCGTTTTCTCTCAAGAGTCTGCTGGGTGGACTGTTCTTTGTGTACGCTGATTCTACTGATTCCGCGAAGCTCGAGAGGTGGCGCGAGCCGACTGTCCAGCCTCATCCAATCAACGTGCGCTTGAATAGACAGTCTACTCTAACGGAACAAGCCCGTGATCACTGCTTTGACGGTATAAGCGTTCATTGAATGCACGATGTCATGAACCCTTCTGTGTGTCTGTCGGTAGGTGTAAAAAGACGCTTTCGATAACCTTCGTGAAACTTTCAGCGCTTGTGGTGTTGTCACTCAGCAACCCGCGGTTGCACTGCGACAGCCGAGCACAATAAAATATTCGCCTCTTCGGGGGCCCCCTGTCAAACACTTCCGAGGGAAGTCTTGGTAGAAATGCTACTGCAACGCATACAAAATGTAGGCACGACACTACAGAACGGTAATGCCGTGTCTGTGTTTACGCCTTGCCAGATACAGATATTCTAAGATACACCATGCGGACGAAACTATTCACGAAGCACGCCTTCGGAGGGAAGGCTTGCTACAAAAAATATCTTCCGAAATTTCTGCATGGTGTACGCTCGTAGCGCTGGGAAGCTGCAGTGCTGTTCGATAAGCGGGGTTGTTTTGTCCACGAGAGAGATTGCACAATCCCTGACCCTGAATCTGTTATCGCCTCGACAGCATCACTGATTCCAAGACAGATGTACCTTACGTTGTGCCGCTGGGACAGCAACGCGAGTGCCGGTCGATAGCTGCGTTTTCATCTCACGTTGACAGTTTCACTCTGATGCGGTACCCAACATTCTTGAGGATTCTGCCATGACACAGTGACGATAACGCGTCACTACTTCCCGTACCTTCATGCTCGCCCGGCACAAGCATCGTGTCGCAATCACAGCCGGTCTATTTCAGGTTTTTTTTTCTTCTTCTCCAGTCGTCTTAATTTGAGCCTCGACAGACTTTAGGCAGTGTCTCGTTCTCCTTTCCTTTTGTTCCCCCTTCTTATGCTCTTCTTTTCTTTCTTTTTGCAACACCCCTTTCTTCAGCGCAGGGCAGCCAGCTAGTTTGAGAACTGGCTAACCTCCCTGTCTTACTCCTGCTCCTGTACAGTAGCGCATGGTCTGTTTCGTACACTGTAATACAAAAGAAGGGCGTATTTGGGGAGCATTTCTGCCACACAACAATAATTGCCGTCCATCTCGCATGCCTTTCCTTGCGTTATCACCACGCGCACTCTGCTCAGGTCACCAACGGCATGCGGATTTTCATAGCGGCATTCTGAAGAGGAATGGGGCGAGCGCGTAGCTTTCAACAACAGGAACCGCAAGTGAGCTAAGTGAACATTATTATAGCGCGGATTGAAAAAGACTGCCCAAAAATGTTGCAAACCGTTATTTTTAGAGTGCATAACGTCGACCTTCGAATTCGCACAGAGGCGTCGCTGAAATTCCGATTTTCCATAGTCAGGGACGTTTCAACTCTGAGTGTGTATATGATCATCATCAGCCTGACTGCGATCACTGCAGGGTGAAGGGCTCTCCCATGCTTCTCGAATTTACCCGGTCCTGCGCTTTCCGCGGCCACCCTGTCTCCCCCGCAAACTTCTTAATGTCATCATATATATATATATATATATATATATATATATATATATATATATATATATATATATATATATATAAAGTTGGGAGGGAGCACTTCAGCAACACTTCGGTCACGCTCTGACCGAAACGTCGACGAAATAATCGAAGTGTTTCGCAGTGCTACCACACATGCATATGTTCTTACGGCACCAAGGACACCCGTTCCCTCATCTATCTATCTATCTATCTATCTATCTATCTATCTATCTATCTATCTATCTATCTATCTATCTATCTATCTATCTATCTATCTATCTATCTATCTATCTATCTATCTATCTATCTATCTATCTATCTATCTATATATATATATATATATATATATATATATATATATATATATATATATATATAAGAAGTTCCATGATTTTATGTTTATCTTCCGCTATACTACAACCCAACCCCGAGCTTTCACTGGCTGACGCGCAGTAATGCAATCCCCTTCAGCGATCGAACGGCGATGGCCTCCCGCATCACGCATCAACTGGCGGCTCTATTCTGCAGCCGTCCGCGTGCACACATACGGGTCCCCGCACTCCCATGATAGGCGGTGACTCATCGCACATCGAAGCGAACCTTCAATCGGACCTCCTGGCTGTATACACCTGACGATATAAGTGCGTCGCTTCGAGGAGGTGGCGGGGACATAGCTGCTGGAAGCATAGAAAAGAGGACGACGCTGAATAGCAGGGAAGCCACGCAGGCGAAGCCGCCGACCCGTCTCGTCTCTCCTTTCTTCGAAGTAATCTATGCGCATATATCAAACCGTCGCGGACGCAACACGTGATCTATAGAAGGTGCGCCGCAGCGGCTGCAAGAGATCGATCGTCGCCACCCACACAGACACTTGATGCGTTTATACATTTAAAAGAAAGAAATAAAGAACTAATAAGGAAGGGGCGCGGGGGCTTATGGTTCGCTGCTCGCTTTTGGAGTCTGCCATCTTCTCGGCTAGGAAGCGGGAGAAGTCTGGCGACGAAAAAAGTTCGCGCGACAGGGCGAGTGTGATTTAGGTGGCGTATTTGGTAGATAGGAAATAACGGCAGGTATACTAGCGCGTACGTGGCGGAGTAAGGCTTGTTAAGGAGCCGCCGGTATAGACGTATACGATCCCCAGTTTGTCTATTTTTTTTCGGCGGACCAGTTTACAAGAACTAGCCTGTACACCCTCGGAGCGGCAGTGATTTAGGTGTGTCTGGGAGGGACGCGATATGACACGCTTGTTGGGATAATACGATCGTACGTAAAAGCAAGGAATGGTCATCCACCCGGCCCGCAGCGCAAAGCCGTCGGTCCCGAACTGAGACGATGCTTTGCAGGGAAGCTGCATACTGCTAGGCGATAACCAAAATTCGTCCGTCCTATGTACGCAAATATTGCTCGCTAGGGCGCACGTCCCACAGAAATTGGGTAAGCCGCACTACTCACCACCGGTTTACTAAAAATCAAGAATGGAACACACAGGCGACGAACATCACTTAAGGGGACACTAAAGAGCGAAACGATTTCTCTCACCATACCAAAAACACCACGCTTGCTGCGAGAAGACGCGCAAACACAAAATGTGGGTGGCGACGCCACCTTGAAGTTTTCGCACCATTCGCCGTGACGTCACATGCTTTGACGGCGCCTGTATATACAGTGACTGCGTAGTTCCTAATCGGTAAAAATGAAGTACATTGTCCTCTGAGGGGGCCATAGGCTTAACATGCGAAGTTTGGAGTAATTTTGTCGAGCCAATGGCGCCAAAAACACTTAAATACAATTTGAAATCCGTGACGTCACGCGGGGAGATTTCAAAGGGGAATTTAAAAATGAAACTTCGAACTTTGTTTTCTCCTCTTTTGATAAACCTATGATGGCGAAATTAACGACGTTAGAGTTCTCAGAACTCAATTTGTCGATCTAAACCGATTCATTGTTTCTCTTTAGTGTCCCTTTAAGATTTCGGGACAGACGTAAGCAGTAGTTGAGAAACACTGTAATAAACCGCCCGCATTAATCCAGCGATAAACACCGGAGCCGCACGTTTCATCTTCGTTGGTTAACCATCTGCGCGGAGTGTTTCGACGGTGATTTCTTTTGCTCGGCCGAATGGGAAATTTTCTGTCTGTGAAATCCGTATTAGTTTCCGGTTACAAGCGAGTACGTGACGATGGTTTCCTTTCATGAACCTTGGACAGAACTGGTTCACCATTACGATTGTTCGCTTCACGGAACGCTGTAGTACACCTTGTCCTCAAAAGCGAGCGCTGGAAGTTCGGAGATATCTGCAACATAGCTTTTAATTATATATTTGCTCAGTCACAAGAAACCCTTTGTAAGCAGTCAGCGCTTCTCCTTTATCATCGTCCGTACTTCATTGGAGCTCTATCTTTCGGTGGATCCTTGCGAACGAGCTCCCCTTCAAACCCTTCTTCAGTTTCTCTGATGCCCTCTTCTTCACTTCCGATCCATTGGTACCTACTCTTCCACTTTACTAAGCCAGCGGTTGTCTCAACCCCATGTTCTACATACGCATGGTGTGCCCACCTCCGTGTATTTTCTCTGTATGTCAAGCTATACCATTCCTTAATCTCTGAAACATGCCGTGTCTTTCTTGTCTCTTTTATTGCGATAGCAATTATATGGACAGTCTCGGCTGGAAAATGTCCGTCCCTGTCGCCGTCATTCACCGTATATGTATAAGTATGTATATATATAGAAAGGTCACAAAGAAAAATAATTAAGAAATTTTTTCCGACGCGCAGAATCGAGCGGGCGACCTCTCGCTTTGCAGCCCGCCGCGTTAGACGTTAGGCCACGACAGCACCGTCTCTCAGCCTTCTAACGGCGAGCTATTTATATACACCATGTAATTCGGCACGCTTTCTTAGTGGCCACATAGATGGCGCGACGTGCGCAAGTGTTGCGCGCTTTAACGATCGTCGCCCCGCCCCTGCGAACTCCGTTGCTGTTCGCTCTACAGGGCGTCGTCGCTTTCGTGCGCTTATCTCAAGGAAAGAAGGGGCGGCCGGTGGGGTGCTTCGCTTCGCTCGCTGCAGCGGCCGCGTTTGCGAAAGGACCGCGCTGTTCAAACAGAAATAAGTAACAACTGTGACAATTAGTTCGCGCTCGTCTTGTGTGTACCTGTTGGTTTGTTTCGTGCGTCCTGCTTTATGTTTGAGCAGTGCGCTTCAAGTGCCGAGCTGTGACGCATAAGTTCGCGCTCGTCCTGTGTGCGTTCTTTCCGTGCGTCCTTTGGGCTCGAGCGATGCGCTGGCAATTTCTAGCTGCTTTCCGTTCTTCGCGTTACATTACAATTTATTGCTATCGCAATCATTGCTTCGCCGTTGCGGCGAAACTGTGACTTTTTTATTATCTGAAACACTCCCAGTTCCATAGGTCGCGGCGTAGCCTGTAACTTACTATCCAGTTTTGTTTTCTTTTAATCTCGAAGTTCTTTTTTTCATTCATTAGTGCAAATGCGAGTGTTGTGATTTTTTCCCTTGTCGAGAACACTCTAAGCTGTCGGTTATGATTTTGTAGTGTCTGCCGCATCTCCGTCATTTTCTGTGGGCATCCTTTTGAAAATCAGGGTCCCCTGTCACTAATTGACCAGTTCTTGCACAGATTGCGCACGCCCACAGAAAATCACGACCCTCGCTGTCTTATCACCTATTGCATTCGGCAATGTTTTACGCGTGAACGTCCTCAACTGACGACACCGGGGCTCTTGGAGATTTTACCAGGCGTCGCTTGTGGGCATGACGTGTGTTAGTGTAGTAAACAGAAGTGTTAAGGCTTGTACAGAGTCCATCTATGATAACGTCTTCGCTGACAGAAAACAAATGCGGGGTAGGGATTTATTTATTTATTTATTTGATATATCTCAAAGGACCCCCAACAGAGGGCTTTACATGAGGGTGTGGGCAAACAATATAGGTTTAATAAAACAATGATTCTGTGGCATTTCTAAATTTATCCGTGTTGTAATGATGGATGACACTTGGGGGAAGATCGTTCGAGTCCCTGGCTGCCTGGGCAAAAAAGGATTGATGGTGGGCTGTGGTGCAAGCAGGGGGTGGGTAGACGGCCTTGTGGTGACTTGTGCGGGCTGATTGAATGGGAGAGTTATATTGAAACATATGATGCATTTCGTGATACAATGATAGTCTAGAAATCTTACGGCGTAGGTCAAGGTTAGGTAGATCTGCTTTTCTTTTAAGGGTAGTAACGCTGGTATGACATGAGTAATCTGAGTACGTGAATCTAACTGCACGGTTTTGAACTAGTTCGGTTTCCTTCTACTGTCGATGAAGGTGACGTAACGGGCGACATCCACAATTGCACAGCATTAGCGAGAGGGTTGCAGTAGCCGTAGTGCAAGTTGAATAGGTCACATACATTATAGTTAGCACAAACGTAAACTCCAATGTTACGGTATATAAAACATATTCATGTTGAGGGAATATGGGGAAGCCCGCTACCGAGAGTGCCACTATGCCTGCTTACTCTTTAGGAAAGAGAAATTGAAGTTGAACGTACATAGGGAGAAGCAAATAACCAATTGACATACGATAATGTTACCAGTTTTCCATGTATTCACTGTCACGGCCCGACGCACTGACGTAAAGTCGTGAAGATGAAAAAGTGGCAACGAGAAAGGCCCGGACTTTAGTAACGGCTGACTTAAAAGCAGGCAGTTGATGACTACGGCATCGACTCTGGAAAGAAGACAGAGATGCTGATAGAATTCGCTGAAGAAAAAAAAAATGGGCGCCGAATAACCAATGCCCTCTACCGTGAATGCAGTAGCAGAAAGTGAGCCTTTTACATTGATAACGGGGAAGCGACAAGCGTTAATTGGCGTAACGTGTGGCGATTCTCGGTTATCTATGTCAGACGTCGCTCTCGATTTCAACTCGTTGGTAACAGGCTAAAGTGGAAGCACGTTAATTGAGCTCATCACTGCTCTAGAAGGCTATGAAAATAACGCAGGCATAATAAAGCATTCCTTACGCAGCGCTCATTTGCTACTGAAGGGACATAGCCGTAGTGCCCCATTCGATGCCATCGACGATTTGCAGATTACCTTACCCTAACAACCGGGTTGCTGTACGTTGCAACTAATCATTCGGTACCATAGCAGTCAGTTCAAGCAGTGTTGCACACGTTTTTCTAAGACAGTAACGAAAGCTCGTTCCTCGTTCCTTCCAAATATTGGAACGAGTTCCCGTTACAAGTTCCTCTAGTGAGAAAGGACCTCCTTACAGTTACATTTAGAAGAATGGAACTTATCGTTACATTAACGTCACTTTCGACTTTTTAATGAAAAAATATATTCTCGGATAAACCTGAGGCGAAAGACAGTGAGGAATTTAAAGCTCACATCTCGCTGCATATTGTCACGGTAAATAAAGGAAAACAAGTAGAAACACGGCGAACAGCGGAACAGCTCCGATCGAGCAGCACGTCTTAGTCTTTCTCTACCACCAGCGATCTCTTCGCCACGCACAAATAATGGCGAAACTAGCCGCGCAACAGCCAGATAGCCACCACATGTCCGTGTCACTACTCTCCCCCTCGAAAAGCATCGACTCGATGCTTTCGAATGTGTCTAGGCAAGAACAAGTCTTCAGCGTGTGTAATACGGCTTCATCCTGGCCACGTGGACGATGTCCGGTTGTGCTGCACGGCGGGAGGATCGTGCACCAGTCTCTGCCACAAGTTGACATCGTTGCGGCGTTGAAGAACACGATAAGGGCCGAAATAACGGCGTAGGAGTTTCTCTGACCGGCCGCGTTGACGCACAGGACTCCATATCCACACTTTGTCTCCGGGGTGGTAGGCGACTTCCCTGTGGCGAAGGTTGTACCTGTGAGCGTCGTAATGTTGCTGTGAGCGAATGCGCAAGCGAGCTAGTTGACGAGCTTATTATATATATATATATATATATATATATATATATATATATATATATATATATATATATATATATATATATATATATATATATATATATATATATATATGACAGGAATTTGACATCGCCGACAGCAGGCTATGTGTAGATAAAAGGAATGTAGATAAACGACCGAAGACCCATATTTTAGAGCACCGGCCATACTACAGACATGTGTAACTGCAGCTTTCGTGCTCGTCTATTACAAGTGCAACGCACGTGGCTTTTTCCACGTCGGTATTCAAACGCGCAGTCGGGATACTGCGCTTCAGATATTCAAATACTAATCTCCACACCTGCACCAATATAATTAAATTTCTTGCACAGGGAACCACGTCGAAAGGAACAATGCTTAGGCGTTTAATTAGTGCTGATTCAATATCTCAGCATGACTAGGAAATAATGTCCAGGATACGCATTTAGCCAACATATTTCTGTACATTTCGTTCTCTGTCTTCTTGTCTTTTTCTTTCTTTTGTCTATTTTGCTCTTTCTCGTGTCTCTTTCGTTCTCTATATATATATGTAATTCTCCCACCTGCTATCTGTTTCGCTCCTTCTTGCATTTCTTTCTGTCTCCCCCCCTTCTCTCCCTCCTCCTCACTACCCCTTTCCCACCCTCTTACTATGCTAAACTATACAATGCTATGCTAGCGTACACGCATGTTGCGGAGAAACGCAGAGCCAATAATTTCCTCAACAGCCCACTTCATTAGGATGGTCACTCAGCTAGGAGATGTATACGATGAAATGAAAATTCAGCCATAAGGTATACTGCATAGGTGAGGTGTCTTTACCGCCGTTCTAGTGTACAACTGGAAAAGGCCGTTACCTCATCTATTCGCTCGAGAGTTGAATGCGAATTATTTGGTGCTACGTGTTCGTCATTGTGTCGCCACACGAGCACAATGAACATATTAGTTCTCTGTCTCTACTGAATTGCTCCCAAGTGGCATTCCTATATTGCATAAATACCAAGGGAAAAGTTGGATAGTAAAGCGGTTACGACGCTCGCCTTTGGATATCGTGGGTACGGGGGTTCGAATCTCGCCTCGCCGGGAATCTTTTTACTCCAAGAATTTATTTTTTTATATCTCTTTCTTTCTCGCCCATCAGAGTTATTGCACCCCACGCCGAGAAAATTGGCGCGCGTGTCGGTTCACGATGATGATAACTTTCTACGACTCGCGGCAAACCTCGAGAATAACCGCTCCGCTGCAATGGAACAACTGTTCCCCTCGCACATGGTTGGTCTTGGCGTCGCGCGCTTCCCTGCACCTCCAGCGGGCGCCTTGAAGTGAAAACCAGGATGCATCAAAGTCACGTTATAGGCGAGCGGTGCATTTTTGCACCTCACGCAGTCGCCCATCCACCCTGTTCTGCACGACGTGGAACGTTTACAGAAGTAACGCCGTTCCCTCTGCCGCTCCTTCGTAAACGTAACGAGTTACCGTTACCGTTCCACCAATCCTGAAGGAACTAGTTCCTAGAACGTCGTTCCGTACAACACTAGGTTCAAGTTACATTTACGTAAGGCTAAGGTATAGAATTACTTTTAAATTTCCGCCTCGCAGAGCAGTACCTGCCTCAGCCATTTGGTCCACGGAAACACTGAGCTCAAGAAACAGAAATGGCTCGGCAGGCAATACCAACGAGTAGCTTGTCGTTATGCTTGACAATAAAAGGGCACGATCGCTGCTTTGGATACTAAAATCATCATCGTTAGCCGGTTTTGTGTGATACACAATATGGAGGCCTACAATTACCCGTGTATTGGGCATTCAAAGATTTACCCACAAACTCCCGAACTTCTTCACACTATCTTTTTGCCTATGCTATGTTTCCCGAGCCTTGGCTTGTTTTTCTTTTATTTTTCCATTTCTAGAGAAGCATTTATCAGCCCAGCAGATTACAAGGCCTGCCAAGCTCTTTGTGATGTTTGTTGAGTTTTAAACAGAGGAAACGAAAATCTACCTACTATACACTTTTGTAATACAGTCGAACCCGCATATATCTTAACTCGCAAAAAAAAAAAGAACGAAACTAGAGTTAGCTCGATATTTATCGTTTAATTAGATGTACTACTTTTAAAGAATCTGTTGTATTTTCGGTATGCACGCTGGCTTCACGGCACTGCTCTACGATAATGCAGGGACGGGTTACACGCGAGAAAATACGGTATAGATGCAAAAAAAAAAAAAGTGCCTGAACATCTTCGTACAAAGCTCAGCGTACTCGCAGGAGAAGCTTTTGGGTGCTTGGGAACATGCAGACCACGCCCAACAGAGTTTCGAGTGGCTCTTATTACTTCTAAGGGAGACAGGTTTGGATGCTTGTCCTTAGAGCATGTCCTGTCCCCGCGCAGGACAGTGTGTACAGTGACTCATTGTAATATAGCATAGTTACCTATCATTACCTCCCTCTTTCTTTCCCCCGTGAGGAGCAGCAGGCTAGAAACCCGCTTTCCAGGCTCCTCATTCTTGTCATTAAACATCATCTTATTATTCTGCGCACTCGTAGAGCGCCGGAAGCCTCTGGCATGCCTTTAGCCTAATGCTGTACGCAGCGGCGACGTATCGAGCTAACTCTCCGCTTAGAATAACAGAGAGCTGAGCTAGTTGGTACGTATTCATTCTAAAAAGAGACAGGGCGTGCAAACACGGACACAAGAAAGAGATCAGGACACCACAAACGCCGATCAGAACAATCCTGCCTCTTTGGCTTCTTTAATTGCTATTTGCTTGGTCCGTGCTAGAACTTTTTCACGGTTTTCGGCGTTTGTGGTGTCCTGATCTCTTTCTTGTGTCCGTGTTTGCACGCCCTGTCTCTTTTTAGAATAACTCTCCGCGTTCGAACGTGTTATCATTAGCTTTGCAGAGAGAAACAGATTCTTCCGTTTCACGGCAGCCTTCGCGTTAACAAAGGGAGAGGAGAAGCGAACGGCGGCCCCGCAAGACAGGCCGATGGGCGTACCGACGAGGAATTGTGTGAGAAAGCACGTGATAGCCAGTGGCAGTTTTCACTAGCTCCGCGCCTCGCCCCTCGTAATTATACCGTTCGCTTTCCCAAATTCACGCGGCAAAGTCCCCTTCCGTGAGGAAAAGCGAGCTTCTCTGGCGTCTCGCGCCGCCTGATGTTCGATATATGAAGTGTTCCGTCTATTTTTGTTCGATGTAGCCGTATATTTTACTACGCATTATCGTTAAATCATTGTCGTGCTCGAAAACACCTCGATTTACTGAGTTCGATACAGTCTGGTGTCACTGTAGTTGAAAAATGGCGAGATTACAACCAACAAAAGTACTTATACATGACGGAGTGCGAATTCTGGCTTCTACAACTCGTTATACATGCACCCCTCTGAAATATATGATACATTTCAGCTTGCGATTATTGCGTAAATACTATTGTTATGCAACCGTTGTTCTTTCGTTGCAAAGTGTATGTTTCAGTACGTCAGAATCTTGTCTACGAAGTCCTGTCAAAAGGCATCGAATGTAGGCTGACGGTATTCAAGAAATCCAAAAAGAAAAACGATATAGGGAAGCTTGCATGAAGTCGCGCAAGGCTGAGACATAGGAGATGATGAAGTGGTTCGTAAGGAAAGAGAAAAAGGCACCTAATTTCTGCAGCCCACTAGGGAGCACGGCGCAGTGCCTTAGGGGAGAAAAAGAGGAAAGGGGCTCAGAGCGCAGCAGGCGCAGAGCTGAGGCTGTAGTCCGCCGCGGCAGACGGGCTTCCTCAGGAAGGAACTGCATCACAGCCTGTAGGGTGACCAGCAGGTTTGTGATGAGGACGTCCCGCGGGTCCTAATCAGGCAGGAGGCATCCATGGTGTTGCTCTCCGGAAGTTTGTTCTTAACCACAGCAGCGCAGGAGCGCACCTCACGGGACTCCTCGCGTACTGCGGCCTTGACCGTCCTTCTCGAGAGCGGCGTTGGAGCGAAGGCCATGAGCGTGGCCACTCTCATTTCCTCCTGCCAGCGAGGACAGGTGGGAGTGTCAGCTGCATGTGCCCCGCCGCAGTTGACGCAGCGGGGCTTGCAGCGGATGCACGCTCCCGTGCGCTGACATGCATCGGCAACGTAGCCGAAGCGGCCGCACTGCTGGCACTGGCGTGGTCGCGGTCTCACGTGTCGCAGACGCAACCGCAGGCCAAGCAGCACGACTCGTTCAGGCGGGAGCGGTTCGGCGAATCGTAGCTTCACCGAGGCTCCCGCCCTCGTCGCCGAGAGCAGCTCCGTGTCCGTCAACGCCGTAGACGAAGCTGGTGCTGAAGCGACGATCTACGGGCTCCCTGGCAGTGACAGGAACGCCGCCGAGCTCCTTGATCGAAAGGAGCTCGGACAAACACATCGGTGTCGACGCGTCCACAGCCACGATGTTTCGGCGGTGGTTAGAGTGCCTCAATGTCCTCCTCGCCCTGACACGCACCGCCAACAGCGAGCGCCGCCGCGATCCGCTGAAAGAACCGCCAGGGGCTGAGGGACGGAACAAAGGTGTCCCTACCACGGCAGGATCGGTCGCAACAGCCGCGGCCTCGAGTGCCCTTGCTGTCCGCTGCGCTGCCTGTTTCACATGCGAGCGACCGAGCGGCGGGGCCCGCAGCGATCGAGCGGCAGCAGGACGCTCGGACGCGGCTTCGTTTCACATGCACCGCTCTTGCGCGGCGCGCGCCTCTGCGATGCGCAGTGATGGTTGTGGGAAGCGCCCGTTATCCGCGGGTTTCCTTTCTCCGGGCTCGCTTGTTTTGGTGCGCTTGGGTTGCAAGTTTCACGAGCCTTCTACTTCGGTGATCGAATTTCACGCGCCTAAACCTTGAATGATGAAAATGTGCAGTGTATCAGAGTGCAATTAAACAACTTCAGTAGTCACGTTTATTTCTGTTCCAGCTTTCTTTTTTTACCACGCAAGTCATGTTGCACGCCCATACACTTGGCCATGGAAAAGCGAAAGAAAGAATTTGTTTTGGGGGTTTTAAGCTTTCACAGGGCTTTCGGTGGCTTTTGCTCTCGAATGCCGCAAGGCGCTGGTGCGCCGTATGGGCCGGCAACCGGATGCAAGCGGCCCAGTCGACGACATTGTGGGTTTGTGAAGGAGCTCGTCTCTTTTTTTTTTTTTTTTTGCCTATGGGCATTCTGCAGTAAAGAGGCGGCGGCATTTGTCGTCTTCGGGGTACGTGACCACTAAAAAAAAAAAAGGGAAAAGAAAACAGTAAACTGTTCGAACGTGCTGCACCAGAGTAGTAAAAAAAAAACTGAAACGTCTACTGCGAACAAGTGCGGAGTGTCGTAGGTTCCCCCTGTCCGGACCTATGTTGGTGTCACGATTCGATAAAAATACAAAAGAACAAAATGACACGTGCAAATGATTTGTCTGCTTTGATGGAAGCGCAGTAAAGAACAACAAAAGGGAAAGAACGGCGTTTTCTACACTGCCAGCTCGTTGCAGCGAATGTCGTCTGCTAGGAAACCGAGTCGGAGCGAGTTCCTCCCGGCGCGCGCGGCTGCTCTCGTCTCCATCCCTACGGTCACGTGCACCCCGCGTCACTGCTCCCCCATTGGTTGACCTTGGGCAGCCGCTCTGCCGCTCGCGAATTTTTCCAACTCTGGCGATCTCGATCGCGCGTCCACTGGTCGCTCGAAAAAACCTGTTTTTGGGCTTCCGCGACGGCAGCCGCTCCGCTCTTGGAGCAAAATCGCTGCATGTGAAACAGGCTTTTAGAGACGACGGTGACGTCCTCGGCTGGCGGGGGGCTTGGGCACGGAGACCGTGGTGTTGAGTGGCCTCGGAGCTGCGGATGTCTCGTACTCACGCGCCGGCGCTTGGGGCGAGCCTTCCGATTGTTTTTCTTTCTCCTTCGGGCGGAAGCCGCAGGGGACGCAGCCACACTGTCGACGGAGGCCGTGTGTGAGAGGGGAGCTGCAGGGGGTGCAGGCGATCTCGCAGTGTCGTCCCACACGGATGGGGAGGCGGCGGGGGCTGCCGCAGCTGTAGTGTGTGTGCTCGCCAGCTTCCGCGGGTACTCCGTTGTGTCTTGCTCGCGTCCCTCGCGAGGTCGCGGTGTCGTCCATCGCTTCGTCGTCCGACGTCGCGGCTTGTGGACTAGACGAAGAGTCGTCTGTGCTGGCTCGGAAAGGTCGGGGGCAACTGGTGCTGCCTCCTTGGCCTTGTTAAGTAGCCAATCTCCAATGGTTGTCACTGCCTGCCGCTCCAACTGGTTGGGGCTCGCAGTCGGTGTTTGTGCCGGACTCGTGCTTGTAGGTGCGTGGGCTGCAGCACGCTGTGTGGCACGATTTTGAGCTAGCCAGGCTTCGAAGTTCTGGTAATCTTCTTCATCCTGTTTTCTCCCTTGGACTGTGGCGTATCGTTTCCATGAATCACTGTAAGGGTGGAAGGGTTCGCGAGGAGTCGCGGGTGCGGTGGCAACAGCAGCAGCAGGGGCCGCGGTGACCTGGGAAGGTGGTAGCGCCTCCTTGGCCTTCTCCAGTGGCAGTAACGGCCTGACGCTCGGGAAGCTCCTCCTGTTGTTGAAGGGCTCTCTGAGCCTTGCCGGCCTTCTTCATGGTCTTACCAGAGGGCTTCCGAGGCATGGCCTCGCTCGTCCAACTCGAGAATCGTGGGGCCGGGCGGCCGCTGAGGGATGCGTAGAGATCGCGTTCAAAGTCGCTGAGCGCGAAGGAAACAACCTTTCACTTCGGCGGCCCAAACGGAACCGACATAGGCGAGCTGGTGGACACCTAGCTGATCCTGGCTTGGCTAGAATTTTATCCCCTCGCCTGTCTCCTTCCCACCCCGTGCTATACTATACCGCGTATGGCTATGCTTGGCATGTCCTTTTCTTTTGTCTGTTTCTTTCTTTCTCTCTTTATACTCGTTCTCCCCACCCACTTGCTATGATATGCTATGCTCTGCTAGCGTGCCTGGATAGCCGAGTGGCTACGACGCTCGCATCCCGCCCCGCCAAGAATTTCTCTCCAAACTCGGTCGCTTTCTTGTCCATCATAGTTATTGCATCCCACGCCGGACAAATCGGCGCACGTGTTATGGGTGCGAAGCAGATGAAGAAAGCGCGTGCTGTATCATGATGATGATAATTCTCAGCTCGCCTTAAACAGCTCAGCTGTTCAAAAGCTTTAGAGACAGTTAAATCATCTTACCTGCACTAAACGCAGAGAGGCACGGAGCAGACTGGCGCGGCCGTGGCATGACCATGTAAGAAGGCTACTTACGGTTTTTAAGTGGTCACATGACATGATTACTTGGTCGAGTGCTGGAATCGGGCAAAGTTAATGTTACGGTTGGGCGATGTCGCAGGCGAGCTCAGTTTTCCAGTTAGGCCGGTTTTTAACGTTTAACGTCAACACTTCGTCGCATGGGCTTTCTTAACATCGGATATTACAGATGGACTCTCTGCGGATTTTCCATTACGGGAAATATATTGCTTCGGCAATAATAGAAACAATGCATCGAACTTATGCGCTCTGGCAGCTGTACCAATGCTGTCTGCAGAACAGTGGTATGTACAGGTATTTGGCCTAGTTTGTAACGATTAATGCTTGAGAATTAAACGCGAAAGAAACATAGGGACTGAGAACAGATACAGAAAAGCGCTTGTCGGGTGTGTATCTCTTCCGCGCTTCTCAAGGATGAACAGTGGTATGTGTTCGCAATGGAGATTCAGAGCTTTACAAATTGTGCTCGTTCGTTGTTCAACGTTCTTTAAATATTGTTTTGCGCGAGTGATTTCCGTCCTGAAATATCAAATGCATCTAATCTACCTCGAGTAGTTGCGCGGGCCGTCTTTTCTGGGTGCACATTTTCGTTGTATTATGAGAGGCGGCACAGTAGTTGACCCCGAGCTAAACAACGCTTAAGAATCGGGGTTATATACAAAAAAATTGCTCTGTAGAAGCATCAGCACAATCTCTCCATAGCGCAGGCGCCTTGAGACTTACTTAGCTGCCTATTATCTTCGCATTAAGCCGTAGCGTAGAAGAGCCAAAAGGAAGATAATAAAGCAAGGACGCGCACCGTTGAAAAATGTGACTCAAGGAGCCGCACGGCTCCGTGAGCTTAATGAAACAGCACGCGTCAGCGACCCTGCTCGTCCATGCGATAATCTTCCTACTACATCACGCGAAGTCCTCCTCTTATCCTCAGTGTCCTTCTGTCGGGCTATAGGGATCATTGAGGCGGCCAAGAGCGCGGAACCATAACGCTGAAGAGCTATCTTCGTGAAGTCCCCGCTGTTCCAACGGATCGAAGAATCCGTGGCCGTATAGAGAAGGCGACGACGGGTGATTTAGCACGGCAGTGCTAATCACCGCCGCTGCTGCAAGCTCCGAAGCGAAGAGCGCTCCCTCGGGCGCGCGACGCCTTCGAGAAAAGGAGCTTGCCTGCCAATCAGAGCGCGGAAAGCAGGCAACCGGAAATGACGTAGTGGAAAGGCGAGGGAGCGCGAGTGTAGGATGTCTTGTGGCACTTCGTTTCGGACTCTCGTAAATGCGCTAATGACCACAATGATAACACTTACGGTCTTACAATCAGCAGTGAAAGAATACAGCCTGATGGAGAGGTCTTTCAGGTATAACAATAGAGATGTGTGCAGTACAACAACTGCGAACATTACATCAGATCATAATGTAGGAATAAACATTTATACTGTATCGTGCCGAGAATGTCTGCTGAATGCAAGACAGTATTGATGTGATACAAACACACAAGGAACGTTTCGCCGGCCGTGTGGATGTACATACATACCCCAGTAATCCACGGACGGGACGCGAGCTAGAAATTGTGCATGGTGCGTAGAGACATGTGCTGTAACAGCGTTAATTGAATTGCGTTCGTTAGTTCAAATTTTGTGTCCACACACGCGTGTGACAGTATTGACAATGCAGGAATACGAAGCATTACAACTGGTGGCTGCCTGCCCCACATACATGGTATACGCAGTAAATCTAGATTCCTTGTTGCTTGCTGCGGTATTTTCAGGGACGATGTTTCAGAGGCAGCTTGCATGATAAATGTATACGAGCGTGTAAGTTCACCCATTGTCGGAAAGAGCTCCCCCCTAGAAACGGCACGATGTATTCCAGCCGTGGATGAACTGACATCAATCCCGTAAGCCGCCCGCCCGTGTTCGAACACAGCCTATAAAAATCGAAACGTTACTTCGCATGATAGAAAGAAGTAGTGCACCTGCTGCGTGATCTGTCATTGTGAACCGCAATGCGTCAGGGGCAGCTTGCACGACGGAGTTCACTGGCAGTGTAATTACACCCATGGTTGGTAAGCTCATTTCAGAAGTCGCAGAAATTTCCGGCGCAATCGTGTTCGTTGTCAAAAAACATTAACAGCCTGACTGGCAAAACAACGTCCAGGCTAGCACAATGCACATCACAACACAAGCAAATATCACGGCACAATGAATGTAATGACTACATGTTATCATGAAGAAATATGAGTTGATCCACATGATCAGGCAGCAGGCGCTCCCTTGTAGCAGAAACACTCCCTGCCACTGAAGAGGCAGGCTCGCTTGGAACATAAGTGACTGGTATAGGGAGTTACATGGGGCAAAGCTTTGCCAGACTGGGGTATCTGAAGGTGCCTACAGTCCGCCACTAGTCACGTGGGTCACTGTCTTTCTTCAGAAGTGGTCCCGCATAGTGAACGAGTGGTAGTGCGGCACGTCACGGCCGCATAATAGTGAAAATGCACGGTTACATGATCGCCAACAGCGCTGCACGTCGGAGATGCACCAGCAATAAATAATACGTATTGGGGCGCTCGTCGCAGGCAGACATCGTGCCTCCGTGTACTTACGATGTTTGTCGCTCCTCTCGGCAACGTTTGTAGCGATACGAACGCAGCAGAAATGTGGAACACGAGTTATTTTATGCATGATAATCGAATCGCACATTCGAAACTTTTCGAATACACGATTTTCGAATGTAATATTCGAAACTTTCGAATATTCGCACACCCTTACTAAATATGTAAGCATCTTTGCAGCGTGAATTGTGCCTCGCCTGTGATCCACGGAAGCTGGAAACTTATGCTGCGCTTGTAACCGTACAGAACTAACGAGACACTAGCGAGCGAATTCGGGCATCGTTTTGCGCGGCCATAGAAGCCGAGAGTTGCGATAGGTTACCTAAGGTGCACACGCTCGCCATTTGTTTTACAAAAGAAGGAAACGAACGAAAACGGTCGATTCTTGCTATGGGGTGTGTGATGCTAATATATAATGTTTCAGGGGCAGGGGCAGCTTGCACGACGGACTTCACCGGCAGTGTAATTACACCCATGGTTGGAAAGCTCATTTCAGAAGTCGCAGAGATTTCCGGCGCAATCGTGTTCATTGTCCATCAAAAAAGAAAAAAAAAAGATTGCTCCAGGACTTTCGCTTTCCAGCCATGGGTGAATTCTGCACTACGGTGGAAGTCCCTTGTGCAAGCTGCCCCTGCTTTCATATCGTATACGGGAACCAAAAATATGCATAAAAGAGCGACAGGCACCTGCCACTAGATGCCCAGGGGGCCAGCGAGATTCGACGGTGTGCCGAAAAAAGGCACGGCGTCGTCAAATCTTGTCCCCCACACTCCAGTGGCCCAGTGCTGCTTCAGCCCGCAATCCTTCAGCTGGAATCGAACCTCGGCCCGCAGAGTGTGAGCTCGACACCCTGCACACTAGGCCACAGTAGTGGCACGGCTATCTCGGTTCGCGGCAGCTACACATACACACAATATTGACGTGCGGCCAGCTGCTGCAGCCTTCCCTTCGCCTCGGCAGCGAAGGGCGTGCCCTTTCCCTCCTTCGTGTGGTTTCGCATCGGGCTTAATGTTTCCGTAGTAATCCGAAGCGATAACGGCGGCGATGACCGGCTTCTGTGGCCAACAATGAAGGCCTGCGCGTTGGGAAGCTGTGGATCGAAATTTGATTGCACTGTTACGTATTTCTTCGAGGACTTAGGTGCTAGCGATGTCTTGCCTGCTGTTGTGTTAGTTTCTCCTGTAGGTCGCTTCCTTCCAATACAATGAGTTCAGTAGCTTCGAGACTTCTGTTACTTGAAATAGACGGCTGGGCTGCGCTTTCCGGTACAGGAGAGAGTTTAGTTACTGAATGGTTGTTACTTTTCATCCTTCACATTCAGCGTGTCTCGCTGCCTTCTGTACGTCACGCTTCTGCAGACAGTTGTCGGTTGCAATGAGCGTGTGGTGACACTGGCGTTCGTTCTTCTCCCTTGACGGCGCGCTGTTCGACTTCCCTTCGAATGTATTCGTGCAAAAAGCGGCTTCGGACTTCTGAGACCTGACAGGGGACTGTATGGTGTCTCTGTGAAACACGTAATGTTTCCGACGGAGGTGTTTTATAGTCGCCGAGCTAATGCGATGCTTCATTTTGGGTTGTTGAATCGTTTGGTAGGATCCTTGTGGGGGTGGATACATCCCACTGCGTATGCAACGCTGGGCAGGTGCGCATTTGATCATCCAGTGTATAATGCTATTGTACAGGGAACATTTCCCGTAACCGCGAGACGAATAGATCGAATAGATCGACGGCAGTCGCATTTTCTGTTGAGGCAAAAATGTTTGAGGCCCGTGTACTTAGATTTAGGTGCACGTTATGGTGGATCCAGACGACGGGCCAAACCGCTCTTTTGGCCCGCGGCCTCGCCGTCACGTGACCCTGCACTTCCGGCTTGAATGTCCAATAGTGGACATTTCCCGGTCGCAAATTTCGTTTCTCCGTTTTCGTTCTACACGTCTCAATATTTGCTCAGAAATAAGCTAAGGAAAAAAATGAGCAGTTCGCAGCCGATGGCCTGACGCTCTGTTGACTGGCCCGGTGCAGCGGAGCTGTAGGTGACCGCTCATTGCACATCACTCTAATGTGGTGTGACGTCACTGAAACTTTCGTTACGCTTCCTGCACAGTGACGTCGGTTTCAGTCGCGACAATTAGCATTTATACGGACTTTCGAAGTGAAATAAAATATATTCGAAACGTTTGCTGCGTGCAACACTTCGTGCTGAGCGTCCTTGCTTACAGAGGAAGCCTACAGTAAGCTCTTTATAGCCTCAAAATTTGGTGACACCACCTCTTTAATGGGGTAGCCTTTCTTAGACCGGCCCGCGGTTCTCTTGTAGCCGAAATGCCATGACACGTTTTCATCAAGGTAATCAAAACTAAAATTAATATCCCACACTGCAGCATGATTCATAATCATTTCGTGGTTCTGGCGCGTAAAACCGAAGAATTTAACTTTAAAGGAAAATTTTTAAGAGGAAGTAATTGTTCGAGGGGCTCGTGGAAAGCCGACAATCAAGCAAAGGAAAGCATAGGTACATTGTTTCGTAACTGTGGTGTAACGATATGACCTAAATTGAAAGGACTTAAATGGCAGGAAAAAACCCGCTTGCTTTCTGCGGGATTCGAACCCGCAACTTTCGCATTACGCGTCTGATGCTCTAATAGCTTCAGCTACGACGGAGGGCGCTCCCTCGTCCGCTTTGTTGGGTGTTTACGTGCGTCTGATCCCTGGGAGTGCTAGCCAGCGCAAATCGTCGCCGTAATGATGAGGTTGCGGGTTCGGATCCCACCGACGGAAAGGGTGCTTTTTCGTGCACACGAATTTATTTGAATATGGGTTGTAATGATTACATCGCAGTTAAAAGGAAGCAACAAGTAATGTCCCCAATGTTTCATTTCGCTTAATCGGCTGTGGGTTTTATGACAACTAAGCGAGCTCCTCGAACAATTCTTCTTTCGCACTTTCACAGGAAGGGCTTCGTCCTGACGCTTCCTGGCAACAATTGTGTTTCACACTCGCCGCCTTAGCTAAGAGTGGCGCTGGTAACACTCTGAGGGACTAAACGCACATCGATACCGCACAAAGTGGACGAGGGAGCGCCCTCTGTCGTAATCCTGGAAGGGGTTGGGATGTCCGATTTATGACAGATAAACAGGAACTGCAGAGCATGCAAAGAAACAAAATAAGCAATGTATGTAACATACATACGATAACTGACAATACAAACCCTTTCGTGTCGATGTCTTTTTATCCTGTTATGTTTGTATTCCCCGCATGACTCGCAGCTGTTTCGTTGCAGATACCCGTTGATGGTAGTTTCGTGCGATTTACTCGCACGGAAGCATTTGCTAAGCAACTTCGCTGTTAAAATGTGGACGTCAGTCACGGAACATATTTCAGGACCCAGACTGCCGTTTCACGGTGGATAGTGTTCTGTCTTGATTGGAATGGCTGCACATGATCTCGTGTATCTTCCTACTTAAGCGAGAGCCTTTGGAGTATGTTCCATCGTTTACCCTCCGAATTTCACACAGTGGCAGACACTATTTGCATGGCAGATTGTTGTATGCTCGAAAAGTTGAGTGGTACACTACGGTACACCTTTTCCCTTCCGACACAGTGACATCACACTTTGGCACCGTTATGAGACACTCTCACGACCGTGAATTCGAAACAGTGATGGACACTGCATTACACACCTTCCGATACAGCTGTGAAACATTTCACAGGCACTGTAGGAGATCGCTTCCTTTCTGAATTCGAGAACGGGAGTATATGGCATGATTTCAGTATTTAACGACAGTTCCTAGGAACAGTGAGATACACTGCATTCCATCGTTCGTATTCCTACTTTGAAACAGTGACATACACTGTACTGCACTTCCTACCGTTGCACAGTTCAGATACATCGTTTGCATTTCGAATTGCAGATTGTTTACATTCCTTGTTTTGCTACTGTGAAGCAGTGTACGTTTCTGTAATGAGAACAGCGACATGCAATGCATAACATCCTTTATTTTCCTACTGTCAAGACACGATGGTACATTCGAAATAGTGACATAAACTGTACTGCACAGAAACACCGTGTTACATCGTTTCTAATTGAAGAGTGACTGCTAGTATATGACAGTATAGTTCACAGACACTCACGGCTAGGTTGCTTGGTGTCCTTTTCGAATTCGAACCGGTGACATACGGTACATGACATGGTTTCTTTTTTTTACCGGAATCCATGAGCATGTGACACACCCTATATTGATGTTCGATAGCGTAAACACTGATGAATACCGTATTGTTCAGCTTCATTTGTGATTTTGAAACAGTGGTATTTTCCTCACCGAACTGTCAATAGTGACCGACGCGTTCTCGAAATTCGCGCACCATGGCAGCCACTGTTGTTTCATGGTTCGCTTTCGTACGCTGAAACAGCGATAAACACCGTTAGGACTACGCGGCAATGCACCACTGAAACACTCCCCCGAATGCAGAAATATTCACCGTTCTACGGTTTTCGTTTCGAGTTCCCGCCACTTTCTTATACTGCGTTGGGCAGTTCCCGTCCATGATGGTCACCAGTGATTGCAGCTGAAGCAATTTCACACCCGCAGTCACGGACTTTATCCAACGAAGTAACGCCACCACAGGCCGCCGACTACGTCGCAGCAAACAGGGGTGCACCGTCGGAAGATGTACCTCGCTGCCGTGCTGGACAGTGGGCCGATGCCGGGAACCGTCCTGCAGAAAGACATAAGGTTGCACATGTCTGTCCACTAGCTTTCACGGTCATCCCCTGACATATCAGTACACCTGCATTGCGGTAACGAGGCACCCAGTGATTAACGTTACGCGCCCGATTTCGCGAAAATCACGCAACTCTCCTGCGTGTGTGCGTGCGCACGGCCAGCGTACCTTCGCCTTTCGTAACGATGTGATACTTTCAAGGCTGCCGTCTCGCTCCAGTGGTTTTCCTCCACTGGGCAACGTGAGTTTTCGAACTGCTGTGCTATTTCGCCGATGAAACAGGCTTTCGCACGCGGCGAGCCATAAAGGCGAAGTAACATCGCATAGTTATCAGAAGCACGTAGAACGCCAGAAATTCAAAAAAGTTTTATTTCGCGCCATGTAGTGCAAATGCTCGCCGTGGCTTCCGATTATGACGTCGTATTTAAGGTATTGCTTGCTGTTAGTTGTCCCCGCGAACTACTTCAATTTTACATAATGTGACGCTCATATACACGCTTTGCATGGACACAACCAAGTAACAGTAGTCTGCACGGAATTAGAACACTAGTGTTTCGCACGCGCTCTCGTGGTCTGCGAACTTCTTTCGTTGACTGTCCAGTCGTCAGCACGCTGAATTCGAACGATCAGCAGCGTGGCCTGGACTGCTTCCACTGATGCCAGCCGAGAAGCTACGCGGCGTCCATCAAACCATGTTGGGACACGCTGCGGAGCATTCGGGTTAAGCTTGCTGACGACTGTACATTGACATAAAAGTGTACTCTCACATTAACGTATTGGGCATTGTTTTGCTAGCACGACAGCGGTGACCACACCGAGCGTGTGTCAACGTATGCACAGAACGTTCACTGATCTTGCTGCACGGCCCTGTTGTGCGCAGCGCACTTGCTAACTGCTGACATATGTGGCGTTTCTTTTCCCCCAGAAAGAGCCAACTGAAGAAACTACACTTAATTTCACGAGAGCACAGCGCGTTTAAGTACCTGTAAGTTCTGGAACAGTTCAAATCAAAATGCGACAATTGCTACGTGTAACGGGAACTCAGAGAGGCAGTTTCTAATAAAGAAGAGTCAAACCCTGCATCTGTTGCACTTCACTGAGCCACATTCATTAAACTATCGCTGCGTCACAGTCGTGACAAAAATGACCGACATAGGCTCATGCAATCTGTTTCATTTTCTAGGGTGACTTTGCATTCACTGAGGGACATGATGTTGTAGGGCCGAATATAAAGAGTAAGAGGCCGAGTGTGTCTCTTCGAGTTCGGTATATGTTGAACTGAAACGAAGTGGGGCGCCGATCTGTTCCTTCAAGAAGTGCTCCAAAACGGCACGGCCTCAGAGGATGAACAGGAAAACGCTATAGACCGTGTATACTCATGGCCGGAGTGACAAGAACGAGCTTCGAAAAGTGAAGCCCAAAGAGGGTCAATCTGCTCGTAGCGCTGCAATGTGTCGTCGT
The DNA here is from genome assembly GCF_013339695.2 of Rhipicephalus sanguineus. NCBI lineage: Eukaryota > Metazoa > Arthropoda > Arachnida > Ixodida > Ixodidae > Rhipicephalus > Rhipicephalus sanguineus. Next base: position 67,625,133 of record NC_051184.2, on the reverse strand, counting down.
TTAAGAATTGCGCGCGGCTCCGCCGAAGTGTTGCAGGGGTAGAATGCCCGTTTCCCACTCAAAGGGCCCGGGTTCGAATCGCAGCTGTATTGGTTTTCCTTTTTTTCCCTAAAACTAGCTTCACTTGCTACGTGTTGCCTCAGAAAGTAATGCAAAGTAAAGTAGAAGAAATTGCACAGTGAGCGTAGTTATTTGCAGCGCCACCGCTCGGGACTCAACAAAAACGTAAAGTATGGCCTCCGAGATTTTTGCGAATACGTGACTCGAAACGACATGTCACATTTTTTGTAGGAATAGGTAGCAACAGAAGCTAATTTTAAGGAACGAAAGAAAACTCATACAGCTATAAAAGGTGACACTAAGAATAAAAACCTACCATCTACAGGTTCGAATCGAAGCCGGACTTCTCGAACGGGAAGCGGGTATTCTACCCCTGCACCACTTTGGCGGAGCCGCGCGCAACTCTTAAACGACGACACACTGCAGACTACCGATCGCAGCGCCGCAAGCGGATTGACCCTCTTTGGACTTCACTTACTCTACATTGGTCCTGCGGCCGTTCCGAGCACTCCCCTGTTCTAGCACACTCTACCCATGGCCATTACGCCCATGCGATGACGTCACTTCATCGCGAAATATTGTTATACCCTACATTCGAATCGTTTCGGACTTCTTTTACGCGCTAATTCGAACCCAAATGAAAAGTTCGCATCTGTGAGAGTCACATGCAAATTTTTCCAAAAAGAAAAATAGCGCAGTGTTGTTCTTACAGCTCGGAAGTCTCGCCCACTGACGTGGATCTACGGTGTTACGCACCGTTCTGTTTCAGTGACATCTCGAAACCTCAACCACCCTACGTTGTAAGTGAGTATATCATAATCGGGGCAGCGTAGTTGAGACACCGTACTCCGTTCCGTGACACCTCGAATGGAACTGCTGTGCAGCAACTCGAATCAAGCCTTCCGTTATACGTGATTAGATCTACAAACCATCACATCCAATCCTGAGGACTCTACTGCGAAAGTCTCTCTACGATCATACCGACGCTGCCAGCAGTCCTTCCGCGGTATAGGAGTGACATGCGCGGACTATTCAGCAGTACCTACGCTCACTGCATGTGCGAACTGTGACGTGGTTTATTGACGCGTCTTCAGGGAATGTCAACAAGCGTCTATAGAGTAGGGGGTCGGAGAGCGGCGGGCGTCAAGCAGCCAAAATCCGGGCAAGCGCGAGCTGGAGTCCCCAGCTACTCCCGACACTGCGGCTTGCTAGCTTGCTCGTGTGTTTCTTCGTCGTCCTCTCTTCACTACATTGGCCCCCGGGGAATAGCGGAGCCATCCTGGCGACTTAAGGCGTTGACAAGATAGCGGGGTCATAATATGGCTTGATCCGAGACACGTGGACGATTTCTCGGCCGCGACGGCGAAAGTCGTCAGATGGTGTCAAGGGCTCGACCTCGTAATTGACGGGAGAAGTCTGAGCAGGAATGCGGTAGGGGGTGTGGTATCGGGCTAGTAACTTGGAGGAAAGTCCAGGAGTGTTTGGCGGTACCCAAAGCCAGACGAGAGCACCTGTCTTGAAGGCAGCAAGAGGTCTGGCGACCTTGGTCTTCTGTCGTAAATGAACGGGCCAACTGTCGGCAATCTTCTGCGTACTTGGCAAACTCGGAAATTGGGCTGTACTCACATGCGTCCGGTGTGTAAGGAAGCATGGTGTCCAGCATGCATGATGGCTCTCGTCCGTATAAAAGAAAGAACGGTGAGAATCCTGTGGTGGCTTGCGTAGCAGTGTTGTACGCGTATGTCACGAAAGGAAGAACGGTGTCCCAGTTGGTCTGGTCGGATGCGGTGTACATCGTCAGCATATCCCCGAGAGTGCGAACTTTCGGGGATACTACAGCACTTTCGCTGTCCATAATACTGCAGTGGCACCTGGCCACGAAACAGAAGTGTATCCGTTGCGTCATGCCACAGATCACCAGAGAAGTATGTACATGTCCACACAAATCAATATTTCGCGCACAAGTAATCTTACCGACACAGCGGTCGTTCCTCGTACGAAATGCCGCTATATGAAAGCGTGTTGTCACAGAACGGACGCGGGCCGCACGTGAAGGCTTGTTTGACGGTCAAGACGTCATAATAGGCAAGAACGGTCTCCGGACGACTTCGATTGGATCAAAACGTAAGCGCTGTGGCCGGAGAATCAAATTTTCATCCACAGCTTCCCACTGCGCAGGCCTTCAGCGTTGGCCACAGAAGCCTGTTATCGCTCTGGATTGCTATGGAAACAACCAGCGCGATGCGAAACCACACAAAGGAGGCAAAGGGCACGCCCTTCGCTTCAGAGGCGCAAATTTCGAAGCGAAGGCTGCAGCAGCTGGCCGCAACAGAGTGCACGCCCTCACGAGGCTAACATCGATGCCGAACTGGTACCTCGTTATCGTGTCAGCGCCATCTCTTTTTCATCGAGCAAATCGCACGTCAATATCGTGCGTATGTGTAGCTGCGGCGAACCGAGATAGCCGTGCCACTACTGTGGCCTAGTGTGCAGGGTGTCGAGCTCACACTCTGCGGGCCGAGGTTCGATTCCAGCTGAAGGATTGCGGGCTGAGGCAGCACTGGGCCACTGGAGTGTGGGGGATAAGATTTGACGACGCCGTGCCCTTTTTCGGCACACCGTCAAATCTCGCTAGCCCTCCGGGCATCTAGTGGCAGGTGCCTGTCGCTCTTTTATGCATATTTTTGGTTCCCGTACACGATCTGAAAGCAGGGGCAGCTTGCACGAAGGACTTCCACCGTAGTGCAGAATTCACCCATGGCTGGAAAGCGGAAGTCCTGGCGCAATCTTTTATTTTTTGAGTGACAACGAACACGATTGCGCCGGAAATTGCTGCGACTTCTGAAATGAGCTTTCCAACCATGGGTGTAATTACACTGCCGGTGAAGTCCGTCGTGCAAGCTGCCCCTGAAACATTATATGTTAGCATCACACACCCCATAGCAAAAATCGACCATTTTCGTTCGTTTCCTTCTTTTGTAAAACGAATTGCGCACGTGTGCACCTTTGGTAACCTTTCGCAACTCTCGGCTTCTATGGCCGCGCCAAACGATGCCCGAATTCGCTCGCCAGTGTCTCGTTAGTTCTTTCAGTCTACAGCAAGTACAAAGCGGTGCGAGGAAATCCGCCGTTTTTTTTTTTCGTTTTTTTTTTCACAGTGCCACGGTGCACGTCCCATTCTTCCAGAGGAAAAGTCACGTTACACGTCTCTAGGACTCGGATGCATTCATTCTGGTGATTCCGGCCTCAGAAGAGGAAACCATGAAGACCGTGATCACTCACTCACGAAGTAGATGCACTATCCTCACAAACATGACCAAGTGAGACTCGCTGCGTGTGAAGGAAGAAAATGAATAACAATTCAGTAACTAAACTCTCTCCTGTACCCGAAAGCGCAGCGCAGCCGTCTATTTCCAGTAACGGAAGTCTCGAAGCTACTGAACTCATTGTATTGGAAGGAGTCGACCTTGAGGAGAAGCAAGTAACGTCTTCACGTGACAGGAGAAACTAAACACAACAGCTGGAAAGACATCACTAGCACCCGAGTCCTCCAAGAAATCCCGCCTCTTTCACGACGCGCATTCCTAGCGGAAAAGTCGCGAAACGTATCTTCATCTCGGAGGCTTTGCTTCTGGCTATACCAGTTGTTCCGGCCCCTACCAAAACGGCAGAGGGCAGCACAGGAAAATGAAAGAGGCGGATCGGTAATAGTGCAACACAGAAATAGAGCTTCGAAGGAAAAACGTCCTCTGAAATACTATGGAATAAGAACTCGCAATCGCCAAAGACGACTCGAAGGCGAAAGCCATCTTTTCTTTCTTTTTTTTTTTTTGTTTCTCCGTCGACGTACTGAACCGCCTCCTTCCGGAAGCTTTTTGCACTGCTTCTTGATCGCACCAAATTTGACCAAGCGACGTCATATGGGGATTTCTTGCATCGCGTGTCGACGTCCAGGGTCAATTTTCGCGTCCGGTGATCATCGAAGGCTTTCGCCTTATTAAAGCGTTCGTTTTCTGTCTCTGTGCACAGCATGGCGCAGAGATACCATCTCCCCTTTCGACACGAGAGCTACGACGCACGCGTAGGTCACTTCCCAATGTCCATAGCTTACCGTAGGTTACGCCAATCGAATCAGCATCGGTAAGCAAAGCGCGTCATACACGAGAACTGAAGACACCAAACGCTCTTCCCTCACTTTCTTATTTGCGCTGAAACATCGTCTACAATGTCCGTTTCGCAAAGTATTTGATATCCCTGTTTGCCTCGAACAGCCAACGTGGCGGAAATTCGAGGAGACTGGAGAGCAGAAATACCAAACCTTGCCAATAGGTTGCTATCGTGTCCCTTTATCCAACCTATGTATCTATAAAAGTGAGACTTCTTTTTTTTTTCGCCTTCCGATACCGTCAAGATCAAACGAACTCCTCTACCGACGCGTCGCCGCTATATGGAGCTGCTACGTAGGATGCCAACGGAGTAACAACGTGACAGCTCAAGTATTTGCCGAAAACTCGAGACGCCTTCCTGTTTCCCCCTCGCGACGTTCTTCAATTCCTGCCATTCGGCGTCTCGAACGTCCTTTTATTTTGTTACTACTATATTTTTCGCTGTATCGCTGCTTCAACTCGTGTCACCTTTCCTCGAGACCGAAAGAAGAAAATGACTGGCGCCCAACGACGGCTCAGCGAGCCGAGAAATTCACTCGGAATTTTCTCTCCTCGAGCAAGAAGAGCTCCAGGCGAAAGGCGTATCGAGTTCATCGCCATCTCTGGGACGAAGTGCGCCTTTCGAGTCGAAAGCAAGAAAATAGATAAACTAATACAGAAGGTGTCACAAAGTGAAGGAGTGAAATGTAATAGCGGCCAGCACCGGAAATAAGATTCCCGAACGGGGAGGAGATGTCCTTATCTACTCGGTGCGACGTGTTACGTTATACTAGGGCGTATATGGCGAGAATCACATTACTTGGGCACGTGTTGTTGGGTTTGATTGAAAAACATACAGGTGCGAAGCACTCTCCCATACTATGAAGGCAGTTGTCGGTGAGATCGCTTGCTTTTCGATACCTTTTTCAAATGGAATAAACCTGTACAAATAAAAAAAAAAACTGACGTATTTTCCTCACGAACGCATTCGACAGTACATGCGTAACGAATATTTTTCAGCTACGGAAAAGCTCAAGCGAACGTTTCGACAGGCGGATAGGCGTTGATTCGAGGAATGATCGAAATCTCCGGTTCCAAGGAATGCCGTTAATGCATGTTTCAAGCTGACATGAACCGACACGCTCTATAGGCCGTGGCTATTGAATTGAGCGGAACAGGGGCGCACATGCCGCCGTCGCGTCGTGCTACACGTCTGTGAATGGAACTCGCACACAGCTTGTTGTACCCGAACAGCTATTTCGCTAGTTGGGAGCACATAGATAATAATGCTATCGGAGTGCGAACTGAACAGTTGTGTCGCGACAGTAGGCCAGTTTACTGTGTGCGTAATCCCAGCTACTTCTCTCATTCTACGCAGTTAAAATTCCGCGCAGCCTCCCGCGCCAGTTATTTTTGAAATGGCGCCAGTACTACGACGCCATTGTGAGTTTCGGCGACGAAGCGCAACGTATGCATACAGTCGCCGTAAAAAAGTTAGCGAAGCGCGAGATCTACGAATAAAAACGCGGGAATATTTGCGGGCCACAGTTGTACCGACTGTAGTCGTAAAGTGGTCGGGGATTCATCGTCTACTCGTAGTCCTGACGCCGGCTGTTCGATAAAGAAGAATAAAGCAGATGATGAACGAGAGTGTTCATCTGCCCTTCCGTTGCGTACGATGATGGTTCACTAATTGCTTGTTTGTCGCTCATTACGTGCCGACCTCATCTACAGGCAACAATGAACCGATCACGCTGATGGCGCAACGCCGTACATACATTCAGCTTTACATGCATGTACGTACGTGCAAGTAAATTTAATAGCGCGATTGGTAGTCATTTGTATCCGCCTTTATTTTTTTCTTTTAAGAACCAGAACCATGATCACTGATAGTGGGCGTTTCCGAATGAATTTTGACGACCGGATGGTGTTAGAACGTCCCTAGTTATTTCACCCAGATGACTGATTGCGCATTAAGCAAACTGAAAAACAGGGCACTACACAAGATGAGACACAGGAAGGTTCGGAACATTCTACGCTGAACTCCTCCTTCTTTTTCTCCAGAACGTCACTTTATTCGACGTGTCTGCGCGTCTCTTTTTCATGTGTTGTGCGATTTGCGCATTTAGCAATAACACATTCGAATGGAAGCACTAAACGTGCACCAAGAGGTGAGGAACGCAGGCAAGGATGGAAGCGAGTTCGATCGAGTGACAAAATTAAGAAGTTTGCATGGGTCAAACAGAATCTGCTCACACAAGATGTGGTAAATTGGGATCATTCGTACTGCAGTGGACGTCAACCTAAACAGAGAACGATGATGATGATGTTCAATGTACGTACGTACGTTTTGCCCTGATTTAAATGCGGCCAAATCGAACGTTTAGAAGTCGCGCCGTACGAACCAGTCGCAGTTTATTCGCGGGTCGCACGGCTTCACAGATCGGGAGCGTTGCGCCTTCTGGTGCCGCTCTCGCAAAGTTCGCCGGAGAGAGGTTATTTCAAACCGGCTGAAGGCGCATCTGCGTGTTGTGCTCCTTCCTACACTTCGCTCTTTTTAGCCCTTTAATTCCGGATGTACCATATATGATACAATGTCGTGTCTTTAGTCTGTATCTAGCTGAACGTGAATGTTCTGTTGGCAACTGTGATACAGAATAAACATGCAAGCTTAACGAACAAGCTCGTATCATCGGCGTCTCGCCAATCTAATCAATCTGACCTCTTCCTGGTCTACGGGAACACTAAGATATTGTTACACACCTGAAGATCCTAATTTGAGCACGAGAATATCGCAAAATGCCCATAGTAGCTCCGTTCATCTGCTCGAATGAACTTTAAGGTTCGGACATACGAACGGACTTAATTACTTCTACAAAATCACGTTTACCTCAAATAGAATCTTCTTGTTCCTTCCGTGGCAATTAAAAGAGAGAAGGTGAACGACCTGCTGTGATTTTCCTGCATGTGAAATTGCGTTTGGGCAACGCAGCGTTAAGGTAACCTTCGTTTACGCATGCGTCTTCAACTGCACAATATACCTAGCAACACCGATAGATTGCTGGCAAGTCGAATGCGAAAGCTATTTATTGAAGGCGTCTTGAGCTATAACAAAGTCAGAGTACAGAACAACGAAAACAGGCGGTGACGTTCGTGGAGTATAAATTTGTGAATGCGATATTCACTCTTCATTACTTTTTTTTTTCACCATCGTACAGTCATTATCACGCAGTCGGCGTTATCTATCGCGCTGCCCTGCCCAGTAGACCGTCTTCAAAATGATGGAGGTTGCTTTTGATCCACTGGAGATTCGTTCGCGTCGCAGCTTCGTACATGGCTGTAAGAAGCGGTGAAAAAAAAAATAGTGGCGTAATTATGGAGGGCGTTTTTTACGTTATCTTTTCTGTGTTGCGCAGCCTCCTGCGCAGCTTGTGACTTCATGTTTTTTTCTGCGAGTATGTGCTCAGTTGAAGTTAGCCCAACTCGCTTCTCTAATATTATGCAGCTTTCTTGCGATAAAGAGAGAGAGACAGAGTGAATGTGTGTGCGTCATTGAAAAGGACGATTACATTTTCGAAAACGCAGCACGTTATTTACCAACGTTTATACTGACAGACCAGCCCTTCATTAAAGTAACAAATGAACAATTCATTCACATGGCAGGGTATCTGCGGTCGTTACACAATTGAACACTTTTAGGTGTAATTCCCAAGCAAACCATACACTCTCGAAACATGTAAGCATCACCACTAACGAATTTAACAACCTCAAAGCAACGATACTCCCATCTTCATTCCGCACCGGTCGTAACCGCGAGCTTCGGGAGTCCTATCGTATTTGTGAGTCTAACACTGTCTTCTCTATAATTACCAAAACGAAAACTAACCTTCTAACTTCAGATTAAGCAGAATGATACGCATATTTGATGTTCATAGCTTTACTTTCGGTCTATTGATTGTGAGATGTATGCTCATTTGGCGCTCGCACTGCGTATGTATATTGCTTCAACTCTTTCAGATAATTCGAGATAGCGCTTATATTATAATCTACCGCGTGTTGTCATTGCGCCCACGCGTGTGTAAGTGTACTGTCATGTTTTAACTGCTCCTAATTACAACTATAGGACGGTCCTAGTTGCATATTATTTTCTTCCGTATTTGTGAACGTATGGCTTTAATCACGATTTACGATGCGCTGGCGGTACGCCCGCGTTAAATACCGGTGCCTTTATGAATTGTTCATGTGTTACCTTGACGAAAGCTGGCCCAACAGCCGAAACGTTAGTAAAGCCGCAGTTCCAAAAAGGTCGATCGACATTTTCCTCCATGTATGTCAGGGGCGGATTATCCGGGGTTCAAAGGGTTCAAATGAACCGGGCCCTCCGGTTTTAGGGGGCCCACCGAGGGCCAGAAAAAATGGCCGACTTCGTTGTTTTGTTCTAAAAAGTTTAACTCTCCTGCTAGATTCCCCTTATAGAAACAGATTATCTATTTCAATAATCAATATACATGCTTCTAAGAGGTTGTTCGTTGCATAACGTGCATAATCTTGAAGTCAGCTCACAGTTCTGCAGTGTGTGGTAAAACACCTTTTACTCGCCCAAGACCACGCATCGTGTAGAGGAAAGGAGCCGATCCAGTGGATGGACACATAAAGCAGCCGGACGAAGATTTTAGCAGCTACGGTCCAACATGCAATGCGAAGGCGCATAGAGAGCGGTTCCTGTTTGAAATATCGTTTAATGCGCTCAATGAAAATAACCGGTATGAAGCTGACGCATATAGGTATGTTATAGTATGCTTTCATTATAGTGTAAACAACGCACCATAAAATATTTGTATGGTACGGAACTCCATGATTATGCAAGGACTCCGAAGGAGTAACTGTTTGATTCTTCGCTTCTGTCATTGCCCTTCTGTCTTAATTCCTGCTTGGTGGTTATATAGGGAAACTTAAGAGACTATCACTTTGGTAAAAGGTTGTGCACAGGAAATATCTACAACATATATCCACTATCTGGCCGCCAGCAGAACCTCACCGCTATTGCTTGAGCATTGTGGTGGGCAGGGGCGTAGCCAGAAATTTTTTCCGGGGGGGGGGGGGGTTCAACCATACTTTGTGTATGTTCGTGCGTGCGTTTGTATGTGTGTGTATATATACACAAGCAAAACTGAAAAATTTCGGGGGGGTTTGAACCCCTCTCCCCCCCCCCCCTTGGCTACGCCCCTGGTGGTGGGGGTCTTCAACCGACCATCACTATTGCATAACTGACACCATTGATAAAGAAACTAATTGCATTTGTCATGCAGAGCTCCTCATTAATTTTGCTTTGTTACTCCTGTTTTATCACTTGCTTTCGATTGTTTTTTTCCTGTCATTTTTTTTTCTTTTTTTTAGTAGTATTACCATTATGCTGTATTTTTCTGTATCTTGTTGTAGTTTCTTGTATTTTAGGTGTATTATGCTGCATATTTTGCTGTATTTTTTTGTAATTACGCTACTCGTTGCCATAGGAGGTCCCCCTGTCGGTTTCTCTGAAACTTTGGGACCTCCTGCTGTAATATTCTAACCATATACCTCAACTGAATGATTTGATAATAAATTTGACTTTGACTTTGAACGATTTGTGCATAAATGAGAATATGTGGGATCGTTTTTCGAGTGTTATTAAAAACGCTTTTGTGAAAATTCTACACGGATCTCATTTTTTATAGGCGCCACCTTTTCTGAAAGATTTGGCCCACCCCTTTCCCATATTGAAAATATTTTAATTTTAAACCATATGTATTACTTGTTGTGATTAGTAGGCATATACAATATGCATAATATCACTATATCGAAATGCTGCCTTAGAAGAGCTTAAATGTGAGTTGTTGTATGAAATCAAAAGTAGCTAGACGATTGGTAGTGTATTTACTGTAAGTACGGGCGAACAGTTTCTGAAAAAGGCCCACCTGTCAACTTCGGCAGTGCTCGCACGCAGGCAACCAAAGCGTGCGCTACCAAATCAGTGAAGCTGAAGCAGATAGAGGAAGCTATTTTTCACAAAGGCGCTCCCTGATTTTCGAAGGAAGATGTCCTCTCTTGAAATAAGGGTAAACAACGCTATAGGTTAAGACGAATGGAACAAAAACACACGGCGCTTGGACTGCACTTCTAAGTGTCGCATGCATTCCTTCTTTTCGTCTTAACTTCTCGCACAGTTTAGTCTTCTTTCAGTATGATCCAACGAACCAGACAAATCATAATGCTGTCCATGTGTCTTCGTCTTCTGATATAGTTAATTATTACGATGACAATCTCTCCACGTGCTCCGCAAGAAAAAAAACGCCCAGATGATATTAAACACTCCGGAGAGTCTTAGAATAAATATGGCTTGTGTTCTTTGCAGCTAAATCTAAAAAGCGTCAAGTCTCAAGAATGACCAAATGATAAAGCGAGAAAGAAAGGAGGCGGGGTGAGGGGGGAGGGGCCCCCCTTATATTTTTGAACCGGGCCCTCCGCACTGTTAATCCGGCCCTGATGTATGTCGTCGAATGCAGCGCGCATAAGTTCAGACACATGCATCCTGAGCGAAACACATGACCGAATCATTTTCTTCCTATCTACAGATCATTACCAGTTGTACATCATGCTCGTGTGTTACATTATCATCAGCTTCATCGAAGCTCGAGCTCAACTATAATACTGAAGTTCCTCATAATTTATCTGTATATTTTGCACTTGAGTCAAATTTGCAATACGCCTCCTGCGGTCCGCTACAGGACTGATCGCCGCCCTCGCTTCCAACATTTCCGCTCACTTTCCCTGCGTCGACAGCCCGTATCTAATGAAGAGGAAAGCCCCCAGGCAAGAGCTGGCCGAGCCCGCATCCTTGACCTGCCAATGTCCCTGACGTGTTTCCCATATTCCTTCTCTCTCTCTTGTCGAAGATAGGGCCAACGACGTTCGTCAGAAAAACTACTACAGTGTCGACAACGCGCTTGACCACAACCGTCTTCTCCACCTCAGACGCGACGGATAAGAAAACCGTGGAGGAGAGTGTGACTGTTCATTCGAGGATTGTACTCCCTCGGAATTCATATACCTCCTTATCGAATATGTCGATTTCGGTGCAGCTATTTCTCACTGCGTTAATTGCGACGCATCTTTCGTAATTGTCACTTCGTACTCTCAAGTGCCTAGCCCATTTGACCGACCACAGAATGTACTACCAGTGTGGCCATTTAAGACGTCTTATATGCAGTCCGTCGTTATTTCATCGAGCTCCTACGCCATCATCATAGGACGGTATTGTTAGCTCGGGCTGAGGTCGAGTTCAACAAACTTGGTGGCCTGGCCTTCTTGAACCGAGCACCCCGTCTGATCTAATGTTTTCATGGATGTATTCGACCCATTCATCGACGAAAATTTCATTATCATCATCATCAGCCTGGCTGCGCCCACTGCAGGGCAAGGAAGGGCCTCTCCCATGTACCGCCAATTAAGCCGGTCCTGTGCTTGCTGAGGCCACGTTATTCCCGCAAACGTCTTAATCTCGTCTGCCCACCTAACGTTCTGCCTTTCCCTTCGCGCTCTTGCGATCTCTTGGAGTACGTCTGTTACTCATATTGACCAGCGGTTGTCTTAGCGTCTCGTCAAGTGCCCATTTGACACCTACGCAAAGGCAAAGGAAGATCTGTAACTGGAATCCGCTTCGAAGGTCACGGTAGACTTTAGCAGTTACCGGGAAACAGAACCAATTTCACTAATCGAGGTCCCACTACGGCGGCAAGCAACCGCCGAGACATGTTCATCTATTTTCCTACACTTGAACCGGTCACTTGTGCATTATTTATTTCCTGTTTATTTTTTTCTCGGGTAAACAAGTTGGATACGATAATATAACGACAGTGGACTCTGCATATCCTAGCGCAGCCATACAGAAAAGGAAAAACACGCGCATCTGTGCCCGGAAAAACAGAGGAGCGCCGAAGGCGAAGTATACCTTCATCGCAAACAGAGCCGAGTTCCGGAGTCGTAAACCAAGAGTTGCTCTCTTACGCCATATAAGAACGTTTGGGAATGACTGCGCTCGGAAAGGAAAAAAATAACAGAGCATACGACGACACGACGAAAGGAAGTCAAGCCAACAACGTAAACGCACGGTGCACGGCGAGCGGAGCGCGCGCCACTGCGTGAAATCGAAACGAGCGCCGCTGGCGCCAGACAGGCCTGTGGCGTATGCCGCTTGCCTCGCGCCTATGGACACAGTACTATGCCCTTTTCCTTTCGTTCCTTCTATTCTTCCGCGCATGCATATTCTCCGCCACAGTGCGCGCGCGCCAAGCTTTTATGCCCTACGGGTAAGGCACGCAAAGCGATACGGGCGCTCCCAAGCGGCCGTTCTCTCCCTCAAAGCTGTTTCCACCATATTGCGGCGCCGTCATTCCAGCTTTTTTTTTTTTACGGTTTTATTGCATTTCCTCTCCATATCCTCGCTTATCGCAGTCCCCATCGCTTTCCTCTTCTATCCTAGCTATGCGTTTTATCTTAGTTTTCTTTGCCTATCTATCTTTCTCTCCTGCTTTTTATCTTTGGATGTTGATGGAGCGTAGCTCCGTAATTCCCGCTATCGTGACGCGGCAGTGGATGGAAGAGAGAAGGAGTGTGAGAGGGAAGGACGCTCGCTCGTTTTGCGCACGCAGACGAAAGACCGTAAAAAAAAACGGCAGGTGCATCGCGGAAGTCATCATCGTTCGCGCGCCACGACCAATCGCGCCACGCGAGACGGTCCGGAAACGATTGTCCGCTCTGTTTCTGCTTCGTTAGACTCGGCACGCTTTTTCTCCAACCCACCCGCCCTTACCATATCCCGCGCGAAATATGAATATCGGCGCGAGGCACCCAGTATCATTCCCAGCCTGCCCGTACCGGTAGTTTCCTGCATCGTTCAGCGAGCGCCGCGCGCTGCCGCACCTGCACACTGTGATGCGCATGGCGCGGTAGAACGAAAAAAAAACACACAGTGAAATAAGAATTCTGAGGCATTCCGTAAGAACACAGCGAGGGAGTGAATGAGGTGATTTTGCCGAGATGATAGGCGAATGCGGGATGCGTTGAATGGAAAGTCGAATGAATATGTATGCCGAAGCGGGGCCTCTCAACCAACGCGCCGTTTCGTATACGGGGGTAGTTTTGTACGACGTCGTTATATACCGGTGTTCGGGAGCAATTAAGCGCGTAAGTGCGAGCTGGCAGCGCTTCGTGATTAGCGTTTGCTGCGCTCCTCGCGCAGCAATAGCGTTCGCCTGTAAAGCGTGCTTCACCTGTACATGCATTACGATGCGGCAAAGACTGCTTTGTAGGAGCTGTTCGTGAGGGAAAGCAGCTGTTCGGGTAGTAAGGCCGGCGCGATATTCTCTGGAAACAAAACGTTGGCGTAGCCAGAGGATGTTCGAAGGGTTTGCAAACCCCCTCCCGCACTCGCACAATGTTCGAACTACGTCTCGGTGACGTCGTCAATGAAAACAACGGTCAAGTGATGAAGCCCACATCACTTGTTTTAACGTTAGAAAACAGCAGATGGGCTCGCCAAAGAACATCCTACTTCATTCGTTGCGCGGTGACGTAGACAAGCGAATGTCTTGGCATTCGACATGTAGCCACATACGCGAAAGTAGGCGGGAGACAAAATGGCGTCCCATCTGCCCTCAAATCTAGCACACTAATCAATAATTCAATGTAGAATTTCAACATAGCTCACCAATGTTTCGGCCACGGTGCCAAAGTAGTAGGAGTACGCTTGAGAGATTTCGCGGTCGACTCTATGTACACACTGAACACGGTAAAATCAATTTTACGGTAGTCTGCAAGGTAGATTTCCTGTGTATGGTTTCGTGCTCCACGAATGGTGGATGTTAATATACCTTTTCACATGGTGTTAGTTGATACCGAGTTCCGTGCAGATCAACGATAACCATTTTCACGATTTACATCGCGGGAGAGCACCTGACTGTGGAAGCCTCAAAAAAAGTGAACGCCGCTCTTGGTGATGTCCGCATATTTGCAAATTGTCACACCTCACCTCTCCAATAATTTTTTGCAACCACCGCTCGTTTCTGCCTTCAATTGAGAGCCGTCCTTAAGTGATTAGTCGACAACAATTTCAATCTATTGGTATCGTCGGCAATACTGTCCACTGACGTGTACCCGTGTTACATATTGCATAGAGCTCTGTTTAGATCGCCACACCAGCCATCTCGAAGGATTGGCCCTCATGAGTTCAGAGTTTCTTCAGAGGCCATCACGTTTCTCGGTAATATTTCTCAGAGTTTCTTCAGAGGCCATCACGTTTCTCGGTCACGTACTTAGTACCAAGACGCAGTGATCACAAACGTTACTCCTGTAGTTTAGCAGAACAAACCGTTGGGCTAGTTGGCTATCCATGAGCACTAAAAGAGCATAGCGCTAAAATTCGACGAACACAGAAAAGGGAAGCGGGCAACGTACCGGCGCTACTAACAACTGTTTAATACTAGGCAAAAGCAAGAGCTGTCCATCTCGGCTTGCTTTGGAAGCGTTCTCTATCAGGAAGAATGATGGTGTGTGTATGAGCGAGGCTTCGATATCCGTGCATGCTTGCGCATATCATTTCTGCAGGGCTCTTCTTGACATGCGCAGCTGTCACTTGCATCTCATTTACTGCAGCTGCTATCGCATATTCGTGTTTTTATTATACTTAATTTTTGTTTCCAACGCGATGTTGCGCATGCGCAACACCATGGCACTATTTACTTAAACTCGGTGAGTGTGACTCAAATAAACAGTTGTCAGTGGCGCCAGTTCGTTGTCTGCTTCCCTTTTCTGTGTTCCTCGTTTTTTAGCGCTGTTCACTTTTCGTGTTACTCCCGTAGAAGATCGCTACAATCTTCTTTATGTGCGCGCCGAGTTCACTATATTCTGTTTTACTTTCGAGCTCCTCATACTCCACAGAACCTCATTTTTCCATACAGTAGCGCTCAGCGTAGCGCCTGCGTCCGAGCCCTCGAATTTACAGGCCTACTCTTGAGACAGTACCGCTTCTATTAACTCTGACGTGATGGAAAATCGTAGAGCAGTTAGTGTCTCTGGAGGCGACGTTTCGACGAGGGGACTTCTCTTCGCCAGGGCAGCAACCGCGTTTCTCTGTAGCGCGGATATGTATGTCTTACCCACCTTCAAAAGTGGAGGGGAAGAAGAGAAAGCTTGTACGCTCCTTCTTTGCGCACAAGCTTGCTCTTCCCCCCCTCCACTTTTGAAGGTGGGGAAGACATACATAACCGCGCTGCCGCCCCGGCGAAGAGAAGTCGCCTCCAGAGACACTTCCTGCCCTACCATTTTCCATCACGTCAGCCACCCGTCTTCCACTAAACTTCCTCGAAGAAACTGCCCGGCTAACCTTAATTAAAGTTTATTCATTCATACATTATTGTTAGGGAGTATCATCTCTGACACGTTTCAACGTTGGGATGTCCCAACTATCATGCACGCAAATTTTTAACGAGAGATTACGCTATGCAAAGTAGGCAAATATCATTACAAATACAGTGCAGCAGCTGCCAGTAATTTTTCTGCTATTGACGGTTAATTAGTTGTAATTAAAATGTAACTTAAGAAGTACCACCATAATTATGAAAGTGCAGGCAAGACATTTTTTGTACGCTTATTTAAGGGACATCTAACTGCGGTATTTCCAGCAGCGCACTGATTGTGTGCTAATGCGTACCGTACGTCTGATGAAGAAAACATTACACTTACAAAGGCCTCTCTTCGTGATCCCCAATTTACTCGGTCCTGCGCGAGCTGGTAAAATTTTTACGTCTGAATATTTGTTAATCGATTTACCCACTTCACTTCATGCCGTGCTCGATTGCACCCCTTGGTACCCGTTACGTCGCTATGACTAACCGTCGGCTATCTGTCCTACAAATTACGTGGCATGCCCAGGTCGATCTTTTAAAGACGATAGTCTTCCTTGTGGAACTTAAACGCAGAAATTTCGGTCTGTCTGTCTCCCGATTCAGCCACCCGGCCAAAAATGAACCACATGCTTACCGCCCATCCATCCTGAACTGGTACGGCTGTTCGTACTTGTGAACGTTGTCTATCAAAAAGTGAATATTACGCATATCTGAGGCGCAACATCACAAGGTAAGTATTAGGTGGTGTGTTCCTTTAATAGAAAATACATACATACATAATTCTAAATACCCTAGTTTCGTAAGATGCGGCTGCGCCGACGAACGCCCTCTGCACAAGCTCATGTTTCCCGATGTATTGCCAGATGGCGTCCATATCTCACGCAGCGCCTCCTCTATCGTCTTTACACGGCATTTGCAGCGGAGCACGCAGATACGCGGCCAATTTATTGTCCTCATGTCAACTACAACATCGGCAACGCCCGTTTGTTCTATGTATATTCATAACACACCTCATTAGTCACCGTCGTGCTATAATTAAACCCATATATTTAAAGTACTACAAGGTTACTCTTTTAGGCCTCTCTGCGACCGTGCTGCCTATACCCGGTGTAACTTACCGCTCTGCCGCCAACTCATTACCAAATGCTTCGCGCTACATTGTCCTCTTGACACAAATGTCCGAATCTTTGTCATCCGCAATCCTGTACTCGCGGTTGTACTAGAGAACTAAAGCTTTACCGAGGCATCATCTTTCATAACTTTCGAGTGTCTGTCGGGTGTAGCTAGCTAAACGAGCCCCGGCATATTTATTTGCTGCCTTGACCAAATACGCGAGACGAATTATTTGGGTAATCTTCTTGTTAATTTAACACGTGATCTCCCCCACCCCCATCTCTCCCTTTCCACAGGACCCATCCACCACGCACCGGCGCAGATACCGCAGTTTCCGCCTGTGTTTCCCCACTTCCCTGGATTGGGAGGAAGGTGAGTAGATCACGTCTACTTTGTAAACAATCCCGTTCTATTGGCTACGTGCATGGTTACGTGCATATATACTTAAAAACTTCAAAAATAAGATACAGCGTTAACAGTTTCCCTTTACTTACTCCAATTTCACGGAAAGCCCGCATTTATTGTCCCGTTTCTTTTAGGTAACGAGAGGCGCAGTTAGTTGCCTAGTATGTAAGAAAAAGAACTGAGCTTACATTCGTCTATGAAAGAGACCACCCGCTGAAAAGGCGATGCTAGCGCGGTTTTGTGTCGCCGCCTGCCGATAGCTTCGGAAAGCAACCGCTCAGGGACGGCTACAGCGCGGACGGAGCGACTGATTTGAACACGCCGTTTCGTCGCTGTGTGAGAAGCTCCCGGCAATGTTATTGTACCGGTGCCCTCTCACACAGCGTGTAGACGTAGAGGATACGACTATCACGCACAAAAAAAAAAAAAAAAGTATACGTATTCAAAGGCGTTTCCATGACAACCACGGCAACATTTCTCGTCGAACATGACGACGTACCCATGTTACCCATGTTCCCATGGTAACCCATGGGAACATGGGTAACAAACCCATGTTCCCATGGGTTTGTTACCCATGTTCTGTGTGTTTGTGAAGCGACGCAAATAGCCTGTCATCGGTGGGAACTTGCAGTAACGCTTACGTCTCCGAATCAAAAATGGAGAGGGAGAGGAAAGAAGAAGGCAGCTGGCTGGCAGCTATACCACTAGGAGGGGTGAGGCAAATGCCTGCTCCAGAGAAGAACACTGACTCGCCATACCTTCCCTACGTAAGTGAACGTCTAGCGAAGCTCTGGAAAATCACCGCTACAAATTCATTCATTCAGTTTATTTAGGCAAAAGGAAAATTCGCCTGGGTTGAAGGGACTAAAGGCAGATTACCTCTGTCTGACTAGGGTCCCTCCACCCATACATTTGCTCAGATGCAGAGCAACAAAAAATACATATTTCCGTTTTTTTTTTCTCGGCTGTTGATAAACGTTGATAAAGTCACGCTGTATAAATGTATATGGCCCATGAAGCGAAAAATCTGGTATTAACATTCGATGGTACGAAAACCCACGCTAACAAGTGACGTCGCGTGATGACATCAGCACGTCCAACGTCACGCTACGCGAGGACGTCATCGTCACGTGACAATGTCACCTGATGACGTCATGTGATGCCCGATCTCGAATACAGGGGAAAGAAGCTGGAAGCAGCTGTGCGCTTCCTGCTTCTTTGTAGCAGGAAAGAGACTTCGTGAATTTGCCGTACGCCGTATGACACTGCGCAAGCATCGAAAGAACACCCGGACATCTGCCCTGCATCCGCAGAAGAGTCCATTGCACCACGTGCACCAGCAAGGCGTCATAGCCGCTTGAATGACTGAACGGCCAGAGAACATTGGTGCAGCGCGAATTTCGACTATGTCACATCACCACATCCACGTCGCTTCGCGACGTGGATGTGGTGATGTGACCCGAAATGGTGTTACACGAAGTGACGTGTCGCGAAGCGACGAGGACCATCACCGTAGCCGACTCCATCGCGACACTGGAAAACCAGCGACGACGATAGTCGTGCGCGTAATTCCACGACGCCCTGTATTTCTGTAAGCAATAATGACGTGAGCACGAGCTGGACGCCTATATGAAGTATGCCTCTTCAGTAGCCGTGCCTAATGGATTCAGTCGTAAGAATCGGAGAACAAAACAAAACTTCGCAGTAACCATCCGCCTGTACGTCTCTGCACGAATACATGTAACGAATGGTGAGTTAGACGCCGTCAATGATGGTCAAAATCAAGTTATTGAGAGTCCTAAAAAACCATGAATCTAAGACTACTTCGTCCTTGTATTACAAAAACTTACGATGGCGCACTTATAAACACGGAAAGTGAAACGTAAGTAACTTGCGCGTAGTGTGAGTTATCACGTGCCTACGAAATATTCTTACGAAATAGCCTAAGCAAGGCCAAACTGGCCAGCTGGCCTAGAATAAGGTGCACAAAAGAAATTCTCTCTGACCTGTTAACTGGTGGCAAACGCTCCTGCCTGGTTGCGGTAGATTCGGTGATGGGATTGGCAGTCCTCCTCATTTCGCTGAAATCTCGAGCAGCAGAGACTGGAAGCAGAAAAAAACAACAACAAAAAAAGAAACTGCGGCGAATTTCGCTAAGAGAAAGAAGCGTCGCAGCATGCGAAGCATTTTTGATTGATCCGCGCACAGACAGTACATATAAGTTATTTTGTTACATTATTATAAGAATCTATAGGCAACATGTGTCAGTCCTGGGTAGTGTGCGAGTGAATACGGTCGCACATACTGTGCACTTTTCCTAAACTGATTATGGTCTAGCGGGTATTTCGTCTTAGCCCCTTCAGCGCGACTTATGAAAAAGTAAATGCGTCAAATTTACACAAAATTATTCCAACTCACACGATATTCTATTGCAAGAAAAATGTCATAATACGTTGATTTGTGCGTTTTTCAGTAATCATTCTTAACTGAATTTATGTAAACATCTATTTATCCTGAATTCAATCATCTTCTGTTTTTGCATAAAATCTGAGGCTAGAAATATTGTGCGATTGTGTTTTCGGTTATACTATGAATTTCAAGCAAGCAAAAATTAAAGGGCCCCTCACCAGGTTTGACAATTTTGAGCTAACGAGCGCAATGCATACACTGGGCGTTCACGATCACGTCTGCCAAAATTTGCAACGCTACGCGCCGCGGAAATGGGTCAAATTTCAAGGTGAACGCTGCTTGTCCTTCCTCTCGCGAGCGCGCGCTTTAGAGAATGAGGGGATGACGTACATGAAAAAATGGCCCTACGTAGATGGCAGTGCTGTGACGTCGCCAACAGTAGCACGTGACGCTGCGATAATGATTTGACACGACATGTGTAGTTTGTGTAATTTTTTGCTTGAATAGATTAATAAAACTTGAGAGAAATAATGAGACACACAAAGGGAATGAGTGCGTCTTTTTCATTTTTTTTTTTTCGTGAATCGCAGCGAGATGCGGGGCTAATGTGCCTCCCTTTCCCATGCGTTCGTGTCCCCGCGGTTCGCGCATCGAGCAGACGCCAGCCCTGGAAACGAAAGTAATGTTCTGGCGCGTTCGAGCACTCATTATGCTCGTTTACTCTACCGCGTCCGAGTAAACGTTAATGCAGCACTGGCTCATGATACCGCCACTCTCGTGCCCGTACAAATGTCTCAACTTGCATGCCCGTCCCGCAGAAACAGGCAGTACACCACAGAGAACGCCGACAAAACGCCCATGGCCGCTACATAAAAAAAAGGTAGCGACCGTGCAATGCCGCTCGCGTGCTCGGGCTGGCTCGGGCACGTCATGCGCACGTGACCATGCATGTGCATGACGTGTTCATGCGTATGTGTCAAGTGAAGAGGGCAGGGAAGGGATTTGGCTTGCGAAGGCTATACGGGGCGAGTGGCAAGGGTTTGAAACTCGCCTCCTCGCATCTTGGTTTCGCGCCGCTACAAATTATTGTTTTTCTCAGCTAGTAATGAACCGATTTGAAAAATTGTTGCGGCATACTGCTCTTCATTCGGCCCACAACAACTTCCAACGCCTAACTAAAATTTGCTATGTGGCCTGGTGAGGGGCCCTTTAACGTCTCGGAAAGCGGCACGTCATACAACGTGCTCCTTTTTTTTTTTTGCTCTTTGTGCCGTTATTTCATGTACTGTAATGTTTGTTTGCTGATTCTTTATTAGATATTATATAACTTTCTTAGTTACATTTTTCCGAAGTGCCATTATAAAATGTTTCTTTTTGGACCCAAACTAGCCTATGGCTATGGGTCCACGCATTGTATGCAAACTTTCTGTACAAAATGTGAGCAATAAAATTCAATTCAAATTGAAATCGTCGGAGATAGTAGTGCCTTCAGCAAAGTGATCATATGCAGCAATACACAGTTAAATGAAGACATTTATTGAGCAGGAGGTTCAATTTATCTAAAGCTCAATGTATCTTCCTCTTTCTTGGCCACTAGTTAACACAACTATCAAAAAGAAGTTGTGTACACAAATGTGCCCTAAAGGCTTAACGATAGTTTTGAAAACAACGCATCCCAGCTGAGCCTCTCCGCATGTAATGCTGTGAAGTGGTAAGTCCAATTTATGACTGAATCCATCTACCGTGTTCACTTGCCTACTACAAGCACTGGCTTAACGCTGGCGGTCCGCTGTTACAAACGCAACACTGTTTTTATTCAGTCCAAATCCGACTGAATAGTCGAACCCTTATATAATAATAGTTTGTATGCAGGACTTTGCATCAGCAGATATTTTTCCCTATAATTTTAGCTCGCAAAATCGTTTCGCCATAGTGACCCAAAACAGTTCCTAAAAACTCCGGTTTGTTCGCATAAAAAGCACCTCCACGCACCCTACAGCATATCCCACAATCACTGGCTGAAAGCACGCTCACATAGTCGTTATAGGCTTCAAGTATTTCACAGGTCGGCAAAAGCAATCGGATTCAGAATATGCGTTTTTATTCGTACCCGTGAACATTCTCCTCATCCGGACTTACTCGGAGTCACCAGAATTCTGTTAAACTCGAATTCTGACTCACCTAAATTCTACACAGCTTGTTTTGTTAGTATCCAGGTTCACCAAAATATTTTATCAACGTGCCTTCCATCAGACCCTGCTTCATTCAAGTTCAGCTGCTGTCACTCAGCGCCACCGAAATTCCATTCAAGTAGGACTCGGCTTCACGTAAATTCTGCTCAGTCGGCTCCACTCAGCCTCAAGAGAGTTATGTTCAACGGCGACTTATATTTACCTCTTCTCTATTCTGCTCAGCTACACTCCCTTAATCAAAATACTATTCAGAACGACAGGTGAGCTTAAGTCTGAGCACGTCGATTCATGAGCGGGTTTACGGACCTATGTATGACCTCCACAGACGAAAACTTCTTTTGCCACTGATGAACGTTAAACATACCTGCATCGTCTTCAGCAAAGCAGTTCGGTTAACCTAGATCGTTCACAAATACTATTCTGAAACGGAGTTTTTTTTTTTTTTTTGGGGGGGGGGGTGGTTTCGCAGGAGGTTCAAGTTACCAACAGTTTGATATTCGCAGTCCTTTTCTTGCGACCATTTGGACGTAAGGGTCAAAAGCGAGTCGCGTACGTAAATGTATACACCGCTAATCAGCGTGACATTTTCTTACACGTACGTAATTTAGGCACCTACAGGTCCAATGATATTCACGGCTATGGAACTGCGTTTAAACCACGGTCACAATCTTTATTCCATCGCTCCATTGACTAAACGTTATCATCTTGTACAACAGAAATAGAGAGCGCGCTTACGAACGTAACCATAAGCAAATAACAAAGCAATAGACAGACAGGGCGCTTTCCGAAAACTAAAAAAGAAGGGGGGGGGGGAGATGGTGTATGCCTTTGTCAGTAGTCAAGTATTTTGGCGCTTGATTGAGATATCGCTAATCTTCAGACGCTACACACCTTCGTTCTATCAAAGATACAGGTATTGAGAAGCCGCATTGCTGAATGTACCACAAAACAGATACAATGTACCCTGACGACATCTCTAGATGATAACAAAAAAAAAAAAACACATAATTTGGAACTTCAACTCCCTGCTGTATCTACACCAGCTAAAGATATGATTCTGTTCAAAATTGCGCTTCTGATACGCAACAGCCGAAATGTCTTTTCATCTCTCGGAAGCGCAGCAGATGGCGAGCACGCAACCAAGGGGTCGTTGCTTCGCGCCCAGCGAGAGAGGCCCCCGCTATCTGTCGAGAATGCTCTTCTCACGCAATATACGAATGTAAACAGTGCCCCTCCACTTCCATGCCCTCTTCCTCCTTTCCCTCCTCCACTCCGCGTTGGCCTCCATTTGTCATAGCGAGCGCACATCACAACACCCGCCGCCCTATGCCAGCATCGGCGGCGTCTCAATTTTCTCCTCCCCTTCTACACTCCATCCAGCGCGAGCGTGGCCACGCTTGACACTCAGCTCGAACGGAGTCGGTTCCACCGCCGTCGAAAAACACTCCGAGAGCAACTAGCGGCGCAATGCGTCTTCGAAATGGAGAGCAATCTAACAACGCGCGGGTTGGAGCAACAATTTTTGAGCGATATATTTTTTTTTCGATTCGTACTTCGCGCCGCGCGCTATGGGAGAACCAGCTGTGTGCGAAAGAGAGAGAGAGAGAGAGAAATGAAAAACGCGGTTGGCGACGCGTCCCCCAGATGGCAGCACGAGTTCCAACAGGATGGAAGCTACTCCCCTCTCAGTCTCAGTAACGCCTCCTCTCTATTTGGGGGAGGGAAAAACGTCAGGAGCGGTGACTATGACGGAGCGGACGTGTCCGAGCTTTCACGTTAGGGATATGGAAATACTTTTCCAACAAACAACAAACGTATCAAAAAGTGTCACACTTTAAGGCGGAAATTTGGGGTAGTTGGTTTTGACTTGAATGCGTATTACTAGAGGAACTAAAACAATGGCAGAGAAACATGTACACAGGACGACCGCTAATCGCAAGTGCCAACCGTTTTCGAGCATATACCGCATCGCTAATTCTGCGCCCTAAAGCGCGAAATTCAATCAACAGAGTGATATATCCATAACACCGGCGGCGAAGCGCATGTAGCAGAGCACACTGCGTCGCTTATTCTTTTTTGTTGCAAATCTTTGTTTGAAACTGCGACTCTGTCTATGCGCGCCATACTGATACTGTCTTCTATTACTACTACTACCGCTACTGCTCCTACTACTACTAACACCACCACGACCACTGACGTAACCAGGGGGGAGGAAGATAGGGGGTTCAACCCCCCCCCCCCCTCCCTGAAAAAAATTTCTAGCTGCGCTACTGACTACTAATACCTACCGCTGCCACGACTGCCACTACTCACTACCTTTGTGTTTTTGGGTTATCTGTGTCGGATTATGTGAACTAAGACTGCTCTTTTCTCTATAACCTATTCTGAACATCTATTTTTCAAGCTATTCGTCTGTGAGTTTATGTTATGAGTCGTGAAGAAAATCGAAGATGACCTTTTTTTTATGGATGCGTCGCGGCATATTGAAACACACTATTCTGGACAGTTCACTGTTATACATGTTTGAGTGCTGCGTGAAAAGGATTGGGTTAAAAGGGAGCTTATTTCAATCAGGCAACCGCGGCTTTCACTCAGTCGCGTGGGCAACATCGTGTAATGTTTCAAACGTATGCTCGAATATGAATATATTAAACGAATCAAACACTACCATTCCAGGGGTGGCCGCCCTCTCAAGAAGAGCAAAAATAGTCAAAACACAACGCATAAAATTCCCCGCCTCTGATGGAACTCACTCGTGTTATGACTGATACTTATGAAACAAGGGCCACCTTTCTTTCGCTGTTTAACATTTCACACGATTACCCAGCCACGTCCAGAGCCCGTCGAAGGACCCTTTGGTTTCTCTTTATTTTGATAAGTATTCTTTTTTCAATCTCTATCTCCCGTTCCTTCATCGCCTTATACAGCTAAATGAAAATGGGATGACAGTCACCGCTTGGTCTGTACACTCCATTCGTGTTGTAGCGTTCTTCCGTATGTATGTGCGAACAATAATTTTCCAAACCGAATGGAATACACTTGTGTCAGAACCGAGTAGTTTCGAATAACGAGTTTTCGTTTTCTCGTATACACTCACAACGTGAGCAAACAGTGAATATATTTACTTAGTAAAGGCCTCATTTGTCGGTCCAAATAATGGCGTTTTCGCCAAAACAAAACAAAGCACCCTGCGTCTATTGAACTTCTCGTTTATTGTCTGCACTGTACGGCCGCTGTGATCAAATTCATCGATTTAGCAGCTAGCGGTGTGAACAGCAGTATATAAACCGATTCTAAGAACTTTTTTTTCCTATAGTTACGAACGACTAGTGGCTTTTCGATGTAAAACCCCGGTCGAATACAGAAATACACTGGGATCCAGCTGATGCGATTCCGCGTGTTCTGCATTCTGCGTGTTTTGGGGATTATGCGTTTTCCTTCCCTTTTCCTATTTTCCCAGCCAACCTCAGCGTATTTTCATGCGGTCAATGCATCGAATTTTCACCTGACATGGCGTATTAATACTGGAGAAGTGGGATTTTACTGGTATTTCTGGAACCGCTGGCATTACCTTTCAGAATTCGCTTACAACATATTCCAGTACCCCATAAAGAACGCGTTACATGCTCGCAACAGCGCAGAAAAATCACTACTTGGAAAGAGTCACTGCCACATCGCGGACACCACAACAACCAGCGAGTACGACTATTTTAGTTCTATATAGGAGCTTGCTTCAAATAATACGATTTTTTTTGTTATACGTTTAGTTTATTGGTTCCCGTGAGGGTTGTATCAACGAAACTGCGCTGCGTTCGACTTGTTATTCGAAATTGCGCTTCGGACATTCACACTTACATTGTTCTCTCTTCGACGTGAAGCTACCACGTGCAATTTTCTCAATGGGCTTCGCGCGAGCGCTTTCTGCGTGCATCCACTCGTCCCACCACCAGTGGCGTAGCCAGGGGGGGTGGGGGCACGCCGGGCCCGTGCGCCCCCCTCCCCCCCCCCGAAATTTTTTGTGCCATAGCATATAGAGGACAAAATGACACTCAACAACATCTTCCTGCCCGCCTCGCCCCCCCCCCCCCTACATATCAAGAAGGTGCACCCCCCGAAAAAAATTTCTGCCTACGCCCCTGCCCACCACCCCTATCGATTTTTTTTTTGTTTTTGCACAAATTTGTGTGCATGCCTAGCACGTGCGAGGTGTGAAACCGCCCAAATGTCAAATAACATCCTGCCTAGGTGGGGAGGCAATCGATCACTCCTGGCGCTTCGTGGAGTTTCCCCGTCATCGATTGCTTCGAAATCGGGGTACGCCCGCTCCGCACCACCGCTGCCACCCTACGATGCATCATCGCGGCACGTGCGATTGAGGTTGAGGGCAGCGGTGGGGGAGGGGGATTTGAACCCGGCTGGCTTTCCCTTTCCTTCGCCGCGCGACGGCTGCTGCCGCCGAGGGAGGAATGCCGGCCGTTTGAAAGGACCGCCAAGCCGAGCTCGCTGGCATGGCGGTGGTGGACGGCTCAGACGGCCACGCCCGCCCGCCCCTCACGCAAGGGGGAAAGTGATCCCCGTATCCACGATGAAACACTGCCGACGGCGGCATCGTCTCAAAGGGGGGTTCGCGAGATGAAGAATATATCGCAGGAAACCGCTGAGAAAGTGATGAGAGAGAGAGAGAGCGTGAAATGCTTTCCACTGTAGCGGCTGGCCACTCTCTCATTTCACAGAGAGGAGAACGAACCGAGGCAAAGGGAGAGAGAAAGAAATTCGCGAGTGAAACTGGGAGCGCAGAATTCGGAGTGAGAGAGAGGGGGTCCATCAAACGCTTGGCGGACTACTGGAGCGTTGAACGCAGGGCCAGACCGGACTAACGGGCAGTCCACCACCCCCAGTTGCCCGGCCGTAAACCTTCGTCCCCGGCGCTCCTTTGTCACCGCGCACCGAGCCCCCGGGTCGACTCATGCCTCGCTACACGGATTCCCCGGCACCGCCGCCGTCGTGTTGTTGGCGGCGGTGGCTCCAGTAGCGCGCGGGCTCGGAGGCGTTGTCGACCACGTCGGGTAGCAGCCATGGCCGTTGCCGCCGCGCGTGGTCGGCGGCGCCGGCTTTGCGGCGAAGACCGCGTGCTGGTGACTTGTGGTGCGCGTCGCGGTGATGCCGCTGCTGGCGTCAACGACGACCGCGGAGCCGCGGGCTCTTGTGGGAGTTGCCGTCGCCGTTCGCGGCGCGCTCTGTTGTTCGCGGTGCTCTGGTGGGCGATCTTGTTGGAAGTCGCCGTCGTGCCCCGTCGGACCGGAGCCGAAGTCGCGACTCCCGGGGCCTCCCTCAACAACGTCTCGCTCGGCTCGGACGTCACCGACAACGTGACTGTACAGGAGGCGAGGTAAACGACGACGTTGACACTGTACCTGGCGCGCGTGTGCGCGGTCGATCGAGCGCTTTTGAATGTGACACTAGGATATTTGAGATTAGAATAAGAGACCTGAGCTAGATGGTACATATTCATGTTTGCACGCCCAGTCCTTTAGCATGTTTTAGATGTTGCGTCTTTTCGTTAGCAAGACACGAACCGTCAAGTTTATACATAAAAAAAATGTAAGTAGGGTTTACAACTTTGGTATGTACCCAACGGTACGTTTTAAATACGCAAATCACTCAACTCACTGTCCCGCAAACAAAGGGTGCGCGGTTTAAGAAATTGAATGTGGTCGTAGGAATGTCTGGTTGTTTCGTTGTGTTGAATTGACTACGTAATACAGTTTTGCCAGTTTCCCGCTGTTCCGTGTAAAAATAGCAACATGGAGCTAACTTATCCAAAGCGTGGACCGCTCGTTGCAGTTTTACGCTTAGTAAAGGTATCCCCAAACTATTCAAAAGCGCATATTACCGGCGTAAGCGTAACAGTTCGGCGCAGTGAAAGCGCATGGTTTGCTTCCAATTCCGTGCATCAGGGAAAATATGTACTGTGAAGGCAGTTTGATTGTTCTCAAAAACCTTCTGCCTTAATACCAACAGTAACACGAACCATAATTCCCCGTCAAATGGTTATGGAGTCACTTCCCCTGCACTGCAGTGATCTTTTCACGGATTCAAAACACCCACAGTGGTGCGTGTGTCTGTACATCGGACTAACTTAAAAGGGTTTGTTTCACTGCATCGTAATAACACTCTCGCGGAAATGCGGCCACGTTTCAATTTCCCCAAACCGCCTTTTATGTAGCTCCCGGGCGAGAACACGCCCATCGCTTTATGAGCTGAGCGCCGAGCGGAGAAGTCGCCTTTACAGGCCTTTCGCGATTATTTTTTTTTTGTTTTCTTTATTTGTCGCTAAGTGGTTGCGAGTTTCGGACACGCCCATCGTGTGTTCGGCCGCGACGCTGGCGAGATATCGATCCGCAGGCAAATGTTCTCCAGTCAGCGAAACGCGGCATCCCCTTCGAAATACCGCATGCAGAAAAGAAATTTTTTACAACGCAGTTGCGTTGCGT
Source organism: Rhipicephalus sanguineus (assembly GCF_013339695.2). NCBI lineage: Eukaryota > Metazoa > Arthropoda > Arachnida > Ixodida > Ixodidae > Rhipicephalus > Rhipicephalus sanguineus. Next base: position 67,596,874 of record NC_051184.2, on the reverse strand, counting down.
GCGTATAGCTTCAGCGTCTTTACGATGCGGGTTTCGTTTCGCGCCAAAAACAGCCTCGGCTGGCTTTAGCACGCTGGCTGTAGTGCGCGAGGAACACGGATATAGGACGCCGAATGAGTTATGTAAGAAGCTGGTAAAGGATGCGAGTGGTTCGCCTCTCAAATTTAAACCTATCATTTCTTGCCGGTGTTACTAAATTTAAAAGGATGGCTATTTTGGTTTCTTTCTCGATATACACGATAAGCTTTTCACAAGGAATGCGTTTGTTTGGAATTTGCAGGGTAGACAAAAAAGGAAAGAATATAACCATTCTGTTATTTTTTACTCTCTAATTGATATTAAAACTAAGATGGCGGTGCCACTTTCAAGAGCAAAAGCGGAGTATATAAGCAGGCGCGCGAAAACAAACAAATAGCATTTCATGCAGATGTAAGGACAATCGTGCGCGAGCGTAAGAGCAGTTCATTAACGTTTTTTTGAAGCGCGCAGCAGAGCAGTATATTCTAAAGAAAATAATCTTGTTTTAATGGGTAATGTAATGTCTAATACTATTTTGAAGGTCAACATGAGGCAGAATTGGTATTACAGAGCGTATCAATGTGCCAAATGCAAACTCCGAAAATAACAGATGAATGAATACGTCGAATAAAATGCGTTGTTCTAGCAATATACAAATGGGCCGACGTGCATAAGTTAAGGTTTACGCAGGAATTTATCTCTTATACCCAAAACAGATCTGCGCTTACTGCCATTTGTCAGTCATCGAAAAATTGTTTATAACAACCCGTTTGCCAGTATTCCCGGACCAGGATTGGACTATACGTCCTGTCCGTTTTCTGGATTTTTTTTTACATGTATCTATATAGGTAGGAAAATCGGAGTTATCGCGATCTAAATTCTTTCCTTCAAATACTCTCTACTGTAAGTCAACGTCGTTGACCGTATATCAGCAGGCACGAGACAGTTATAAGTGTTCGAGTCTTGGCGATCGCACGACGGTGCCAGGTTTACTGCGCGTGTTAATGCTGCGGTGCTCTGCCGGAGCCGATCGCGGAGGAACCGCCTCATACACAGAGTTTTCCACAATAATTGCTAGGGGCAACGCTGGCGCTGCGTTAATTACACTGTCAGGAATGCTTTGGCCAATGTCGACGAGTGAACACGAAAGAAGGCTGCGATGAACGAAGAACACGCCGGAGAGCTTACAACGACGACAATGCATCTTCATATATCGCGCTTCATATATGCAGCTTCATATATATAATGTACATACGTAGAAAACAGTAATCTCTAGCTGTTTTCTGCGTACGTAGTATTCGAACATTTGTTTTCCACATATGTGCAGATCATCAGTAACGCTTCGGCTGCTTGTTGGTCAAGTCTTCGTCAGACTTGCCAACACTGCATCGCCCGCTCTGCGTGGCGAACGTTACTGACACAAAAATTTTGCACCTTGTTTTTTAGATGCGAAGCATCTTATGGCGGAGTTCAAACCGGTGGTGGTGGTGTGCGGCGTGACCACCCTTACTGCGCATGCGCGAACTCTCTCCACAAACCTCCTCTCCACTCCCCCTTTCTCACCCTCCCCCTCGAAACGCGGGCTCGACATGCCGAAACGCCGCTTCGCATCGCCTCATGGTCCCCTTTAGTGGGAGATGGTGTGATTTTTTCTGTTGCAATAGGAAGCTAACGATTCACTTATCACGACTGGAAAGTTCGTTTGCTCTTGCAGTTAATTTTTTGGAGAAGCGCTCATTCGCAGTTTCGGTTTCAGAGAGCATCGAGTGAGGCGAGACCCAGCGGGGTTTCCGTGTAAACACAGCTGGCTATGTGAATACACAAAACCGCGTGCACATGAGCACCGCGTTGACAACTCTTCTGGGTGCTGCCATAATCCCCTCTGAGGCATTGTAAATATGCGTGACCCCCCCAAAAATGCACTGTCGAGGCAAGGACGTCAGCCTTTGTACTCCCGTGCAAGTCTGCACCCGTCTTCCGTTGAAAAGGTCTGCTAGGAGAGAGCGCTCGCTAGGATCATTGCAGCCAGCACAAACTCGTGACGCATGGGGTGGTTGGTTGTTTACACGAAAACCGAAGGCGCGTTTCGCGTGCAGTGGCGCGACACGCACTTTAAAACTGATTTTAAATATGTCCTAGGCTGTATTATCTGTTGATATTTCGTAGACGATGCGTGTGTGTGTCCACACAAATCTATCCCACAAGTTATCTCGCCTTCGAAATTTTGTGTCAGTGCTCCTTTAAGGCGAAAGCATGTAACTCACGAGTCGAAAGTTCCCGTGTCGTGAGAGTATAGGCTTTTGCATGTGCTCCCTTGGGCGGGAGGGAGGGGGGGGGGGGGGGCGATGCACTTGACTGAAAACGTCAAGGTAATTTAATCCGTGTTTCTCACGCGGTGGAATGTGCCGCAAGAAGTTTGGTCCCTGATTACATTGGCAAACCCAGGGTGAGGAGGGGGGGGGGGGGGCGTTCAATCTTTCCTCCACACGCCTAACGTTTACGTGGCTCTGGACACGCAAGCTGTCGGTGATCATTACAAAAATTTTAAATTTCGCACGTAATAAACACACGCGCGGATACGTAAAGGTCTGTTGAAACCCACTCCCCAGAAAAAAAGTTTCTGGCCACGCCACTGCCCGTGCGTACAACTTGATGCATTACCAAGTATGTATTGCCGAGTGTTCATCAAGAAGTGGCTTTCGCCTTTAATGGTTACATACAGTGTCACGTGCTGCCAAATTTTATTTTATTAAATAGGCGAGTTGCCCGTGTTGGTACATATATAATTAATAATTACGAAATACTGAAGCGCAGGAAACACACGGGCTGCTGCCGTCCTTGTCGTCTTTGTTACGTGCGTGTGTTTATCGCGCTGCAGTGTCTCAAAATTTTATTTTCTCTCTCCCTCCCTCTCTTTCTTTTATCCTTGAATCAGCGATGAGTATTGTCACGGCAAAACAAGAAACGCGCATACAGCGCGAACCGGGCATTTGTTAGCGAGGCGAAATTCCGAGAATGGCCGAGCGAGTCACCACGCATTACAATGACATTGATCGAATCTCTTCGCGCGCGCCGCCGGAAGATGTGCTCGCTTTTCCTGGCTTGCTCGCTTCGTGTCTGTGTATACGTGCGCTCACCGGCCGCTCCACTCTGACTCACTGTTCTCCTGAGGTGCGCGCGCGCGCGCCTATATATATTGTTGACAGCTGCTTTCACTTTGAAGGCGTGTGCAGAAACTGGGATTTCAGAGAAATATCGTTTCTTCGCGTCATGCGAAGAACGTCTCATGTTTACAGCACGTTTTCGTCAAATAGTTTCCAACACGACGCTTCAGTTTCTATAGCGCTTGCAGTTAGTTAGTTAGGTATGTTGGGTTTTATGGCGCAAAAGCAGCAAAAGCTATGATGCGCTATGATAGCGTTTGCAGTGAAACCCGAAAAATAAATAAATTCGAACCAATTAACTCCATGTGGACCCATTCGCTTACTTGCACTTACGGTTGTATTATGCCTTTGTAAAACAGAAGTCGCTAATGCTTTTCTTTTTTTTGTGTGTAGTTATTCTAGTGAAATTAGCCAACGAAAGTGTCGTGATAATAATCAGTCAATAAATCGTTCATTTATCGTGCCCAGGAACAACCCTGAGGTCTGTGTGCTGGCGCCCGAAATATAATAACAACAACAACAACAACAACAACAACAACAACAACAACAACAATAATAATAATAATAATAATCATTCAATCAATCATTTATTTAACGTGCCCAGGAACAACCGTGAGGTCTTTGTGCAGGCGCACGCAAAAAAAAAACAACAATACAATGCAGACAGTCTTCAGAAATAAAAAGAGCAAAAACACGTAGACAAAGAGGAATGAACACAAAAGGGGAGGAGTAAAATAAGACAATATTAGAAATATTGTAGGGGAATAAAAAATTAGATTGCACATATACAACTATGCGGAAAGACGGAGAAGGGAAGACTTTGTGCATTGTGCCATACTATGTCAAAACAGTGCAAAGTTCGGATAAAAACAATGATTGTGGACTATGAAAAACGTCAAGATCAAGAAAATTAATATCATAAAGACTTTGTATTCTGTGAACGGTAGAGTGTTGGAAGAAGCAGGCGGGTACATGAAACGGTCTGTTCTCTCTGGTTAACTTACGCGGAATTCGAAAATTAACACAATTGAGAAGTACAGGGCAGGATACTCGTATGATACCGTGGACTAGCTTGTAAAGAAATAAGAGATCAGAACGATTTCGTCGGCAGTGAAGTGATGGCAGTGATAATTATTCAGCAGTATTTGAACGAGATCCAGAGTCATTTTTAGCAAAGCGATGGTTATATATGCTGAAGATTTTTTTCTGGACTCGTTCAATGGTGTTACCGCTGGATTGAGCAATGCCATTCCATATCACGGACGCATACTCAAGTTGCGGAAGACATATTGCCGTGTACAATTTGTGTAGGGCCATGGGAGACCTGAATTCTCGAGATAGTCTACAAACACATCCGAGAGAACGAAGGCCCCGCATAGCAGCACGCTTAACGTGAGAAGAAAAGTTTAACGCGCTGTCAACAGCAACACCAAGACCACTGATTTCATAAACCTTGCATAACAGCAAAGAATTGACAGAGTATTGAAATTACACGCTAGATGTTTTGCGAGTGATAGACATCAATTTTGTCTTTGAGGTATTTAGAGAAAGGTTATTGCCGTTGCACCATTCGGAAAAAGAACACAAATCTGACTGCAGCAAGCGACAGTCGTTAACTGAATGAATTTCCTTAAATATCTTGTTGTCATCGGCATACAAGAGGAAAGAAGAATTACGAATGGCAAAAGAAACATCATTAACGTAAATTAAAATAATAATAATAAATTTCTGGAGTTTCACGTGCTAATCCACATTATGATTATATCATGAGGTATGCCGTAGTGGGTGGCTTCGGTTTAATTTTGACCACCCGCGGTTCTTTAACGTGCAACTAAATACAAGTACACGGGTGTTCTCAGGTGAAATACAACTGCGCAGGCAGGGCAGAAAAGCTTTCTAAAGCCTTGTAACGTCTAACTGGCGAGAAAGAAAGCATTCGGAACGCTGATTCTCGAGCTCAGAATCCACGCCGCACTCGCGGGCGCGCGGACGATTAATTGCTTGCAGCGTCTACCAGAATGTGCGAGATGCGACGCACAAAGTCGGCGTGTTATTGCGCTACTTAATTGCACTGGATCGCGGGCTGTTTAGCCTCGGAAAGATTCTTAATTGGTCCATGGCCAACACATACACAGATTTTAAAAAAGGCGGGCATTATTAGCACCATACATACTTCTAGAAGCTAGCCATGCCCGTGGAATCTATTGTGAACGTAATTTTGTATCTAGCGAGAAATAATTGTGCGAATATAATTTGACTTGATGTTGTCGCGTTTTTTTGTTTGTTTGTTTGTTTTTTCTTGCGGAAATATTCCATGTCCGTGTGACTCTAAAAGGGGCACCACCCACCCTAACCATTCCAAGTCCTGATATGAATAAATATTGTTCTACTTTACGTCAACATTAATGTTATGTAGCTGCACTTTGGGTACAGCTATGTTCCGTGCAGGAAATTTTCCCTTTTCTGGGGAATTTCCAGCCGTCATTTTGGACGAGAGGGAAAAAGAATCTGCGATATTGCGAGGAATTTTAGGAATGGTCAAAATCCCCTGTCAGCCGGGGTTCTTTAACGTGCAACTATATATATATATATATATATATATATATATATATATATATATATATATATATATATATAAAAGGGTGGGGGTATTGTGAGTAAATAAGTAAACAAATATGATCAAATTCGTTGCAGTCACCTAGTTATCCTAGGCAGTAGCGCGTGACCTAATTGGCTATCAACGTATCTTAGTAATGGTCGCTTAAGCGACGTGCGCGCCTTTCGTATATCGCAAAATGCGTTCAACGCACTATTATACCCGGGGCCGCTTCGACCGGAACTGAGCGCGGATGTTTCCCAACGCGTGCCTCCGACAGCTGCTCTTCGCGGAGATTAGACAACGCCCTGAAAGAGGCTGGGGAGAAGTGAAAAACATCTGCTACCGTGGGGTGACACGACCGGGTCAAGCGAACACCGTATGCGTGACGCGAACTCCTGGAAAGAACAACGCGCGGCCTCGACACGCGTGAACCGTGACCTCACGTGAACGTGACGCAGACACGTGTGCGAAGTAGCGATTTCCGAGACCCGTGGATCGAATGCGCATCGAATAGTGTCAGAAGAGAATCGAATATATTTTTTAATAGTCAAAGGCAAAATGCACGGCGTCTGAAAACATTGCAAAGATGAGAAAGAAATCATGTTTCGGCTTCCGTACGGTCTTCTTTTTCTAGTTTTATTTTTACTTTTGTTTTTATACGGCGTGCGTTTTACCTTTCACCACGAGTAGTCTCGACCACAACAGTTTTCGTTGAACCCTTGGCTTCACTTGCAAATAGTATAGGAGAATGTTCACATCGCATCGTACGAAATCGTGCAAAAACCACGAATTCTCTGGAACAGGCAAACAGGCATAGGCGTGCGCAGGGTTCCCCATCAGGGGGGAGGGGGGGTCACCGCAGCGCCCCCCCCCCACTCTACTAAGTCAATGTATGGGGCAGATTTTGCGCCCCCCCTCTTATGTGATTAGGGGGGGGGCTCTGCCCCCCCCCCCCTGTGCGCACGCCTATGCAAACAGGTTCTTGTTCTTCGCATGCATAGACGAAAGTTTTCAAAGACTGCGAACGACCGTCCTTAAAAGTGGCAATGTCTGACTATCCGAACACCCATGCAACGTGGTAGCACCATGCAACACCGTGCAACGTGGCGAAAAAAGACACGGGACGCATTCACATACAAAGAGAACAGGCGCTGACCCTGTATGGTGTGTGCATGTTTCGACTGTTCATTCTTTCGGGCAGCCATGACGCGTGTGTGTTCAACAACCATAGGCGTACGCAGGGTTCCCCATCAGGGAGAGGCGAACGGGTGTAACTCCGGCATTACGGCGCCGTTTCGAAAAATTCTCACGGCTACGTGTTCGTTGTAGACTCGTGCACAACTGCAACAGCACAACTAAATTTCCACCTCTGGGTGGTTTAGGGGCCCTTTAACAATGCGTAGGCTGAAAGGGAGCGACCCCACAGTAATTTTTGAAAAAGCGTTTGTGGTGTTGAGGTGCCTTCACTGGCAAAAGCACAACAAGCGCGAAAGAGAAGCGCTACCGTACTGCCATACCGGATTTGCGTACCGTAGTTCCGTAACTTGCTAAAAGACTGAACGCATTGTGAAGTGGTGGCGGAGACGTCGCAGGGAAGGGGGAAGCCCCTTCCCCCACCCTCTCCCTCCGGTCAAGCTGGAAACCCACGCCTTTGGATGAGGGAGAGCAAAAAGTCGAGATGCGTTTGTGAGCTACCCTCCTACACATAGGCGTGCGCAGGGTTCCCATTCAGGGGGGGGGGGGGGCGACGGTTCGTCGCAGCGCCCCCCTCTCAATTATGTCAATGTATGGCGCTGCAGAAAGCACAGGACCGGGTTGATTGGCGGAACATGGGAGAGGCCTTTGCCCTGCACAGTGGGCGTAGACATGCTGATGATGGCGCTGACATTGCGCCCCCCCCCCCCCCCGAGTCGCAGCGTCCCCCTCCCTATTATATCAATGTGCGGGGCTGACCTTGCGCACCCCACCCTCTTAAGTAAATAGAGTGCCCCCCCCCCCCCCCCCGTGCACACCAAATGAAGCCATTCTTAGCATAAGAGGAGGCTTGGGGAGGTCAAAGTACGCATGTAAAAAAAATTAAAAACCGGGTGCCGACGCCGTCTTCGAATTTCCCGCTTTGGCGGATTCCCATGACGTCACAGGTTGCGTAGATCACTCGGTCCTTAGGCCTGGTAACTAATTTAATATCGGTTAAGTTGAGTTATACGTCGCATTATTCCCTAATGAATCTACAGAGCACTCACTGCGCTACCAAGGTTAAAGGTACGAGAGATTTCTAAGATGTTTCTGAGTTTGTGACGTCACACTGACGTGCCGGTGCAGGAGTTGCGGCGGAAAAATTAGAAGAAACATCGGCCTTCATTTTCTAGTTTATTAATCATATCCATGACCGAAACGAGAAATGAATGAAAATGAATGAAAATTTGAGTTTTTCAAAGAGTAGTCGGATGAGCAGGTCTGGATCACCGGGCGGACAGATGCAGCCGAAAAAGAGCAGGGGCTCCTGGCCGACTAACCGTCGTCGCAATCCCGAAATCGAAGAAACCATGCATTTTCATTAGTTTCCAATAAAAGTTTTGTCCTCGTCCTCCTCCCTCGCACTCGACTGATTATTGACTGTTGAGGTGCTTGTGGAAGATAGTGGCCGACAATGTGTGCGGCAGTGCAAGCAGAAAGTTCATTCTGACGGAGGGCCTAATTTTTGGTTTCAAATTCAGAATATAGCGTAGAATGGAAAGGGTTAAGGCGATAATTAGTTTGTGAATCAATTGGGAATCCGAGCAGCGCAGAAGTTGGCAATCCGAAAAAGAATGAACACGCAGCAGGTCACACATCTTAAAGGGGCCCAATTAATTCTCAGTCAGCCAGAAATCGTTCCCTCTTCTCCCGACAAACGATGCCATAAACCCAAATGATCGCGTCATAAACACAAAGCCCACGGTCATTGCCTGATTTGAGCATCGTGAACTGCATAGTTACCGCGGCTGCCGCGAGATGTCGCCACATGCCCGCGCGCGCGATCACATCGAATGTAGGCGGCGTGTTCGAAGAAAGAAAAAGTGCTCAAGGTCATGACGCGCGCTGACGAACGGACGCAACTTCTTGCCCTCTTGCCACCTCCCCCCTCCCCCTTGCGCTCGCTGGAAAGAAAGGAGAGAGAAGGCGCTTGAAGCATGCGACAAATCCCTGTAACTACGCTCGTACTTGACGGATTATAAAAATTTTTGCGACAGTAGATTCGTGAGGCAATTAGCTGTTTTAAAGGGGTACGACCGAGATAGCCTGTGGAATCGATTCCGGAGAACATGCGTATATCTGCAAAATACCAACTGCAAATATAGCTTGGAAGTTATTTAAAATGAATTTTGAAGTTTGCGTGAGCGATCGACATCCTCGCGCTACTGACACCCTCAAAGGGTGTCGGTAGAGGGTCCCCACTCACGTGAGGGAAGTGGGGACCACCTACTTCCCTCACGTGACCACGCTGCAACAAGTTATGATGAAGTCATAGTCGCCATGTTTTTTTGCCGCGTTCGCTCCAGCAGCCTACTTCTCGGCGGCTGCTCGCGAACTGCGCGGAAGTGCGTCTCAGTTCTGTGTGCTGACGTGATCGAGCACTGTACCCTCTAGGTGGTGATAGTTGCACCCGGAGGCTTGTCGTTTTTGAAACCGAAAGTGACACTGGTTGGTAATGAGGAGCATGCTGCAGCAAACGATGTGCCGTGTTACGACTAACAGGCCCCCAGCAGTACATTGCTGCAAAAAAACGCGAGGCCAAAATTTTTGCGTCAGTACTCCTTTAATGAAGCCATTCTATGATTACTTGAAAAAGTGTTGCAGGGTCCTTTAAAACCAGGCATACTCAACGATTGAGCTGACCCATAGACCGCCCACATTTGCATGCATTTCGTCAAATTGTTTTAACTGAACCAACACAGCATTTCACCGGGTTGACTTTGACAGTCTGAGCGCCTCCTTGACCCTTACAGGCCGCAGCCTTTTCATAGCAACTGCTACACCGGTTGCCCATTAGGTGAGACAACAAGTTCACGGTCAAAAGTACTGTTACGGGACAAACGACAGTGCTAACACGCGTTATTGAAAGCTTCCCTCGTTTAAAAGAATACGAAAGCTTGCGTTTGCAGCTGGGGAATGTTCGTAACGTTACGACACCATCATTGAAATATGTCATTTGTCTTGCTTATAGTTCAGATGACACATGTTTCAATGCTGCGGATTTCCTCTCAGAAGGTTAAAGTTCTTTGAACAAAAAGCTTGGTGTCATAGTAACATAGGCACTGTAGCAGATAATTAAATGCTGCCACGATTCCAAGAGATAGCTAGCATATGCTTTCTCTCTTTCTCTTGAGACCCAAATCTGCTACAACTTTCATGAAGGTGTGCATTTTCATTATATTAATGAAAGAAAATTTTTATTCTTTCTCACTTCTTCAGTTCTTCAGTAAGAATATGTTAAATTGCCAACCAAAACACAGTTATGTCATTGGCTTTCGGATTTGCCATAACTCCCTTGGAAAGAAAACATTCCCACTTTGTTCCTCCATTGTATCTGTTGCGTTGCATTGTTGTGTCATTGCATCTGTTCTTTCATTGCAGCGATTCAGTGAGACCTAACTGCACCTGCCAATATTTTTTGTTTTCTCTGCACAGCCCTGTGGCAAGTCCTGGCAATGAGCTGCCCATCGTGGGACCACCTCTGGTCACCTCCTCCAGTTCTGGCAGCTGCCAGATCTACCAGGGTGTCACCTGCGGCCAGTACCTGGGCAACCGCAGTGTCTTTGTCCGACCGCCACCGGCCACATTGGCTATGATGGAAGAAAAGTTGGCTGCTGCATTCACTGTCATTGCCACCTCGCAGGTGAGCCGATTACAGCAATAGCAACAGTGCCGTCTCAGTAGCAATTTACCCCTGGTCCTACAGACTTTTTGCTCAGAGGGGTGGAGGCCAACATTGCTCAATGCAAAGGGCCCCCACCCCCAGCTTATGTGGCCTGCTTTGTGTGCATGCATGTATTGTTTATCGGCAATATCACCAGGCAAGTGCGAGCTGAGCCTCTCTTTAAAGGGACACTAAAGAGAAAAACAATTTTTCTCATATGAGGAAATTACTCTTTCACAATTCCAAAAGCACCATTGCCATGAGGAGACGCTTGGTAAGCGAGAAAACATGAAAAAAAAAAAATGCGAGTGGCGATGCCACCTAGCTATTCCCGCACCAAACGCCATGACATCCTAGATTTTGACGGTGTCTACTAGCTCATACGTAGTTCCTAATCAGTAAAAATGAAGTACATTGTCCTCTGAGGAGGCCATGGATTTAGCATAACAAGTTTCAGGAAACATCAGTGAGCCAATGTTGTTAAAATACGAAAAATACTCTTTGAAATCTGCAACATCACACATGGATTCGGCTCAAAATTCCAAAATGAAAGTTTTACTTTGATTTCTCCTCTATTATAATCATGTGATGGTGAAATTAACACCATTAGAGTTCTCGAGTACAGTTTATCAATTGATTCATTGTTTCACTTTAGCGTGCCTTTGAACACTGGTGAAAGCCTCCCCACCGCCCTAAGTCCCCCTTACTATAGTAAGCCTGGCCCACCCGCATTTCTTTCTCTAACTGAATCCTGTTTGTGGATTTCTCTGTGCAGGACGTCTCAGCCACATGTCACAAGTATGCCATCCCATCTCTGTGCTTCTTCGTGTTCCCGCCGTGCGAGCCGACCCCAGGCGCACCACCTGACCGTCCACCTGAGCCTCGGTCGGTGTGCCGCGACGAGTGCGAGCTCCTGGAGCAGAGCCTGTGCCGCATGGAGTACTCGATCGCCAAGCGGCACCCTCTGATTGGCCAACAGAACATCCTGCCCGTCTGCGAGGACCTCCCGCCCATCGGTTCACCCGAGGCCCAGTCCTGTCTACGTCTGGGCGTGCCCCATCGGGAGACTGATGACGTCAACAAAGGTATGTCGCGCACGCACGTGGCAGTTGCTGACTGGGTGCATGATAGTGAAGTGTACTGCCCCGATTTAACTCATGACTGTAGTGATGTCACTGCATCATTGCGTGCATCTAGTTGCTGCATGTTCAACTTGCAGAAGCAGCAACCACAATCCACAAAGCCCCGAGATGCGAAAATTCCCTTCTGATATTTCCATACTTGTCATAACTGTCAGAACTGAAGCCTTACATAAGCATCGATCAAGATGCTTCAGAGCAACATGTTGAGCAAACACCAATTCACAGCCTGTTTTCCTTCCTTGCAACCTCGACCACTTCAAGCACTGACTGACCAAAAGTGTGATAATTTTGCAGAGGAGGGCTGCTACGTGCACGGTGGCGAAGACTACCGAGGTGTGGTTGCCGAGACAGTGTCGGGGCTGCCGTGCCAGCCATGGACACACCAAATCCTGTTCTCGCGCATCGCCGAGTACCCCGAGATTGTTGGCGGCCACAACTACTGCCGCAACCCGGGTGGCATGGAGAGCCAGCCCTGGTGCTTCACCTCGGGTGCCGTCGTCAAAAAGGAAATCTGCAACATCCCCAAGTGCGGTGAGTGCCTCGTGCCACTAGCAATGTGTACTCGCTCCTGCACATCATGTTCCTGACAATGAAAGCATGACTGAAGTGGGCAGTGGACAGATGGACACATTCATGCATTTTCACAAGCAAAATCTTTTGACAACATTCTCTGGTCACACAAACTATTGACGGTAATCTGGCTTTGTGGTGTGTCTCTGATCTGTTACGGTGTATAGAATAGTACCGTAGATGAAAACTGCCATAGCTGCCTGCTGGAGCCAACGAAAGTGATTTCTCAAGGATCACTCAACATCTATCTGCAAATGTAAAGTTGCAGGCAGCAACATTTGTCAATGTATCCTAACACGTTGTTGCCAAATGAAAGTTGAGCAAAGTGTCAGGAAACGTTGCTATGAGAAAGACCAGAGCACTACACTGTCTGATGCAGTAGCAATGCAAACCAGTGTCTCTTTAAGGGCAATCAATGTCTGTACCTGTCGGTTAGAGATGGCTAGCTTTCGCATATATTCATTCACAAGTAGAAATGCCACAACTGTGAAATTAGAAAATGCTTGAAGTGAACTAAAAGTGAATTTATTGATTGAACTACTAGTTATAGCAACTGAACACACAAAAAATGACTTTCATCCTATACTGAACGATCAAACACACATTAAGTTTTTGTCACCTATATGTCATCTAACACAACATTATTGAGAATGTGATAAACTGACGAGACCTTTCTTCCCCCCCCCCAAGATGATTCTTGAATCATGGGCCCATGCACTGCAAACTCAAAAAACGACCTTGACATAACTGTTGAACCAATTGTTGTTAGAGACTTTGGTGTAACGGACAATTGGGTGCAGGGGTGTAACCAGAAATTTTTTTTGACGGGGTGGGGGGAGGTGGGGGATCAACCACCCTTTATGTATGGCACTTGTATGTGTAGTGTACATTACACATACAAAATTGAAAAATCTCAGGGGGGGGGGGTCTACAACCCCTTCCCTCCCCCGCCTCCCCAGTTGGTGCCTTTTGTAAATGGCTGCAACTATACGACAGTTTATAATATCGACTGACCTCATTGACTAGTTGTAGGCGGAATGAGTAGCCTTATGAATCTGCATTGCTTGTTCCTCTCTCCCTTTCTTTCACATTCACTTCTCAGTTAGCATTCCCCAGCGTAAAATAGCCAACCAAAGGTTTCACATGTTGACCGCTATATGCTTTTGCCAGTGCATTCACACAGAGTGGAGAAGTTGCTCAAACATAATTGGGCGCGTCCTCTCCAACTCCAGTGGACTACCTATGGCTGTACATCCTGCTGCCCAGCATGGCCACTCTGGCCCTGATTGGTCTCCTGCTGGGCATAGCATGCTTCCGTCGCCGTGCAAAGCCGTCGCCTCCACCTTCGGCCAAGAACTTCGCAGGAAAAGCTGCCCTCCGAGGGCCTGCCCAGCAGAATCTCGAGTTGGGCCGACTCTTGCCTCGGCCAACAAGGCAAGCTTTCTTGTATTCCCCTATGATGTGGCACACTTATGTTTCGTGCTATGAGGCCTTGTCACAGTGCAAAGTCATGTTTATTTACCATGGATTCAATTTCGTTTTAATGGCTCACTGCTTGATGGTTTCTTACTGTTGATTAAAATCACGGCACAATACAAATGAAGCCACAATATGAATGCCCATATGTAACGAATTATCAGAAACAACACAGTAAGTGTCCAATCAACACCAGCATCTGATGAATACATGCTGGGAAGGTAACATACGTTGCCAAATGCTTTCCTAAACGCTTATCAAGTAAATTTCATTTGTTGAGCAAATGCACTTAGTGGGAGCTCAGGAGAATGCGTGACAAAATATGACATACTTATTATTTTTAACACGAATTTGTAGTTTGTGGCTGTCATTTGTTATGTATAATTTGTAACTTTGATGAATTTTGATGTATTGTGTGGTGAATTATTCCAACAGCAATTATAGGGACACTCCAAGTGAAAGTTAACCAACGGCAGGATCATCACCATGGCAATTCATACAAATGTCCAAATGCATGCCAGGTCTTTGCACGTGGTACACTTTGGCATCAAGAGAAGGTATGCAAGAAAGCGCACTGTCCTCGTGCGTGAGGGACAGGCAGGGGAGGGGGGCCAGGCAAATGAGAGCTTAGTAGCCTCGAGCTTAGCAGCACTACACCTGAGCAGCTAGGTTACCACGACTGGTTGCACTAAGGCAGAGCAAACTGAACTCAATTCTTCGTGTTTGGCAGCACGCCAAGGCGGTTAGGCTACCATGGCGGGGCAATTTGTTGGACATTGCTGCTTTTCGATTCTCCCATGCTAAGTGTGAATGCGCAAACTCGAAATAATTGACTCAATCCAAACGACACTGACACTGAACGTTCTGTGGTGCTCTTGCGAGCAGGGCTCCCGAGGTACCAGCTGCACGAATCCGTTTCCTCGAGGAGCTGGGTGAAGGAGCATTTGGCAAGGTGTACAGAGGAGAGATGCTACCCGCCAAGCGTGACTGCAGTGCTCCAGTGCCGGTGGCCATAAAGACGCTGAAGGTATGTGAAGAGGCACTTCTGTGATCTCGTCTGAGCATGCCCAAATTGGTTGTGTGGTGGTCCACGAAACACTCCAGAGGTGCTCAAAAGACTAGACTGTCAAATGTGAGTTCGTGACAGCACCGAATAATGTATCTCTAACTACACTTGTAAGATACCGTTAACCTTTATTTCAATGTGGTTCCCATGCCACTAACAATGAGAAAAGGTGAAAAAGAAGCGAGAGCCACTAAATTTCAGGTTGTGGTAGCAATTTTTCTCAATGCCATGGCGCATGCGCCTTCCCCTAGAGAAACAGTCGCAAAACGCCTCTTGATCTTGAAGGCTTTCGTTCTGGCGATACTGGTTGTCCCAGCCCCTACCATCACAGCTCAGGTGGATTGCACGCACACAAACTTTAGGCAACAAGAATGCTTATTTTACAATTAGCTCATGCTTGCGGTCTCTTCCTTGCCAGCAGCATGCAGTAATGGTCAAAGTAATACCGGTGTCACACGATGCCCTGCCGATCGAGATTTAGCCGGATCGGGATCAAATTTCTTACCAATGATTGGCTCCATCCTGTAGCTTGCGTAAAGGAGCCAATCATGATCAAGAAGATCAATCCAGACCAGGCCCAACTGCAATCAGAAGTGACTGTGTGACACCAGTATAAGTTGCATCTCCAAATGAGGACGCCCCGTTGCGGAGGGTTATGGCAGTATCTCCAACTTGGAATACAGCACTGTGATGTCTTGACAAGTAGGACTTGTCCAAAGTGTTTAAGGGGATAAGCGATGCAGCACGCGGTTAAGCCACGTGTCATGATGCAGGAGAACGCGGCCATGAAGACGCAGCAGGACTTCCAGCGGGAAGCCGAGCTGATGAGTGACCTGCAGCACCGCAACATCGTCTGCCTGCTGGGTGTGTGCACCAAGGAGGAGCCCCTGTGCATGCTCTTTGAGTACATGCCACACGGAGACCTGCACGAGTTCCTGGTGGCACACTCGCCGCGATGCGAGGGCGCCACGCAGGTGCTGGACCTGGCCGACTTCCTACACATCTCCAGACAGGTCTGTCGTCGCACACTTCTTACTGACTCAACGCGGCAGAAAGTTCTCGCATGGCAAGGCGTTTTGCAAGGCAGCCGCTTGTGATTAGCTACAGTATGCTACAGTAAGCTATGAGAGTGCAGCGCTGTTTTTCACTTGGCATGAGCGCTGTTTTTCACTTGGTAAGCTACAATATGTATGGTTGTTGTCATCCTGGCAGGCAGTATTTTCGGTGAAACCAAGAAGAAGAACAATTTCAGAAGCATGAAATATTTTCTAGTTCAGAATAGCGCAATAAAAACGCAGACAAGTAAACACAAAGAACTAGTGCTGCCTGCACTAGTTCCTGTGTCTTTACATGTCCATGTTTTTATTGTACTTCTTTTTCCCTATGGAAACATACCAAGGCGATCGCATTCAGATGCTGTTGTGAAATATTATCAAAGGTAAGGAAAGAAAAAACATTACAATGCAGTTCAACAATTATGAAAGTTTAAACAGTTTATATTGTAGATTGCTGATGCACATTGAGCCGATGCATTAGATTCAAGTGAGACATGACTAGGCAATTGCTGTGATCATACACAAACTGCCAACTGCTCGTATGTGCTTTAGTATTGGTTTTATCACGTCACAGAGCATAAGAAAAGCACACATCCCTCAATTCACTGTGTGACTGCACACTTTATCCACAACACGTGCACTCATACACCACTGTCCAGCAAACAAGATTCTTCTGTGTTATGCACATACAAATCTCTAATTCGCAGTGTCTTAATTACCTTATCGAACCTGCCTCGCTTGCACTGCATTGCGCAGCAGTGCATGTCTCAGAGAATTGAATATGAACGTGATGCTTTTCTTCCCAGGTGGCCGCAGGCATGGAATACCTGTCGGCGCACCATTACGTGCATCGCGACCTGGCGGCGCGCAACTGCCTCGTAGGCGAGGCACTCACGGTCAAGATCTCTGACTTTGGCCTGTCCCGCGACGTCTACTCCTCTGACTACTACCGCGTCCAGTCCAAGTCGCTGCTGCCCGTGCGCTGGATGCCGCCCGAGTCCATCCTGTACGGCCGCTTCACAACCGAGAGTGACGTGTGGTCCTTTGGTGTCGTGCTCTGGGAGGTGTTCAGCTACGGGCTGCAGCCGTACTATGGCTACGCCAATCAGGAGGTCATCGACCTGGTGCGCGCACGCCAGCTGCTGCCCTGCCCCGAGGACTGCCCGCCACACCTGTACGCGCTCATGGTAGAGTGCTGGCACGAGGTGCCCAGCCGGCGGCCACAGTTCCGCGAGCTGCACGCGCGCCTCTGCTCGTGGCAGGCGCTGCATGCACGCAGCGCGAGCCTCAGCACACACGGCAGCAACCACACGGGCTCCACGTCGGTCAGCCACAAGGGCGGCGGAAGTCCGCTCCTGGGCGGACCGCCCGGAGGTGTTGTCCTGGTCGATCGGCCCTCGACGCCGCTCGGGGGAATGACCCGGGGCCCGCCCTGCCCGCTACAGAACCCGCCACCTCCGCCGCCACTGTCGCACTTTGGGCCGCCGTACAACGCACTCGACACGAGGGTCTCCAAGGTCTGACAGCTCCCACGCAGCTGCTACTTTGTGTGAGCTGCGTAGGCAAACGACTCTTTCATCTCTCACTCCCAGAGCAGGGCATTGTGCCTCAGGGATGTTGTAGCGATGTTTCAAAGCCGCGTTGCCCACCTGCGGGCTTGTCACATCGAAGCGGACTTGGGAGACCGGCCACCACGGCCAACATCGCGAGAGTTGGTGCTCCTGCGTAGCCGGCTGCTACTTCTTGTGAGCTTAACGAACTTTTTCACCCAACTGGGTGCAGCTGCTCTGTGCTCCGCTCTGTGTGTAAAAGCCCCAACACGGAGACAGCCTCACGACCGCAGTGTGCAGCGTGAAGCGCCAGCACCCGAAACCTCAATAACAAGAGACTGCAAAGGGAGTCGCGAGGACTGCAGAGTCAAGTGTTGGTCCCTCGAACAAATGGTTGTGGGGACGTCGCCGTCGACAGAGCGAATCGCGACTGTCTCGACGACAGCGGTGTGGCACAGCTTCGTGTGCCGCATCGAGTGCTTCGGCAACTGGTCAACCACCGAATAACGAACTTTAGCAATGAATACAGCGCCCCGAGCTTCAGCGACGATGCCTCGGAGAGTGCACGAACGTGGCCAAAGTCAGCGAACACTGCCACGGCGAAACGGGCTTTGCACGAAATGTGTGCATGCTTTTTCACGTTGAAAAGAAAAAAGAAAAACGAGACAGAACAAAAAAAATCAGAGAGAACGCATCTCTATACCATTTATGAAGTGCACACAGTGTCCGCGGATATCGTGAAAAGTGTCAGAAGAATACTCATCTAAATGAAACACTTTCGTGTTCATTTGTCTTAGCATGGGTAACGTATCTTTCTTCGCGAGACGAATGCTTCACACTTTTTTTTTACCGCCACAGCTCGATGACAAACCACGTATGTATATCTGCAATAAGAGAAGTGTTCCTACGCTTGTTTTCGTAAGGCAGCAAACATTTCGCGTCACTGCCACGATTCTTTGTTCTTTTGCTTTCCGCAAGCCTTACAGCACATAAGTTTTCCTTGATGTGTCACCAGTGTTTGTGTAGGAACAAGTGTGTCAGTATTACAGAAACAGCCGGGTGCTATTTTACAGTACACACTAATGCTGTGCTTCAAAGCGTAGATAAATGAGAAAACGATTCAGCTTCCGTGGTGCTAAGAACAACCAATATTCGGCAGAACAATGAAAGCGTTAAAGGCCATCTTTAATGCAACTTCAATAACCCTACAGAGGTAATAAATGAGTACCTAGTGCCATCAGAGGAATACCAGCAAGGTTTCAATACCGGTGACCATCCAATTTTGTCGTTTGCAGCCTTGACATAGTCTTAAAGCCGGCTGTGTTGGTTATCAGTGCGCGAAGGACCATATGACTTATCTCGGGGAGGGTCGTGACGAGGAGTTCCACACTCCCAAGTCTTGAGCTAATGCCACTGCTACCAGCGAGTGGTAGCAATGGCATTATTTCCAGCTTTGGTATCAAAATTGTGCGACACTTTTGTGACACATGCTCGTACTTAAAGCGTAATCTTTTGCACAAAACTTTCGCTACGTGAACACCATCTGAACAAAACTATGGTTTATACACATCTCAAGCATGCGTTGCGGCTGGCCTTTAACAGGAAAACCATGCCTACGTCTCATCCAGAGCATCAGCTGTACTGTTTCCAAGCGGATATTTGCCCACATTATGGCACGTAGTGGCTTTCACGGTTCTTTTTTTTTCTGACATTGGACAAAGCCTGAAAAAATAGCCATTGCTAACCAAAGCCCATGTGCAGAGCAGCAAGACATTTTTCACGGTTTGGAAATTCAGCTCGCAGTCCGCTTTCTAGTCTCGTCCATGGCAAATTCATCTAATTTGGCAGGCGAGAAGATTGCAGTGCAGATTATGGTATTGTAGTTTCATTCATGACAATCCATGTCATTATTCAAGCTTGTGTCTGAAGGTACGCAGTGTAAAAAAAAAAAAGAGAGATAATCGTAGGGAAGAAATTTATGAAATGCTCGCTAGGACCATTTTATGTTCAGCAGCAGGAAAAAATTGACAAAATACAGGAAAAGAAGTGCACATTTGCAAATTCGGGCAAACATATCAGAGGTTGTTGATAGATTGTGCCAAGGAAAGCCATCTTTGTTTTATAGTTTGGTACATAAATTGCAGATGGTATCTCGATATTGAAAACGCCGCTGGTATTAACGGTACCTTCAGGATCCTACTTTTGCCAGAAATCTGAATTTAGCCAAGTGAAAGCTCACTAATGTCATTTTTATTATTAATTTACAACATTGCCACCCGAAGCTGCCACTTGGAGCAAGGAAGAGAATCACACAAAATTAAATAGATTGTGGCCACCCGCTTCTGATGACATATGCTCTAAGAAGGTTGGGCCACAATAAAGATAAGCACAAGATAAGTGAAGGCCTGGGCCACTTAGATTACCTGTCCTGTGCCGTGGAAACTCCACAGCACGAATTCTCAGTCGGAAGGCAAAATTTGCATATTCCCGCAATTGTACTATGCATTGCACTGTAGCTTCAAGCTTAGCGAGAAAGAGTTGCTGTGAAGCAGGAGCCTTATCCGTCATGCCGTAGCGACGATCATGGCATCAGCAAAACTTGGAATTTAATCTCAGCGCCACTATTTTTTTCTACTGTGCTCAAACATACTCGTGTTCTGCAGTTTAAAAAGACTAAATAATGGGGATTCATGTGCCAATATCATGACACAATTATAAGACATGCCTAAGGGGTAGGGGGGACACCGAATTGATTTTGACTAACTGAGCTTCTTTAATGTGCACCCAAATCTAAGTGCACGGGTGTTTCTGAACTTTGCCTTCCCTTTCCACCCTCGAAATGTGGCGCCAGAAATTCGAGCCCGTATAGTCTAGCTTAGCAGAACGACACCATAGCCGCCAAACTACCATAGCGGGTTATTTAGGTTTGCGAAAGAGGACACTCAAAATTTCATCGCGAGCCTCAAACTCATCCTCGATTATGCCGGTGTTCTTCGCAGGAACCATCAAACGCCATTTACATAAATTTTACACGAGCCGATCTTACAGCGGCCTTTTACTGCCTTTCCTTTACGCGTTGTTTACAAAGCATGTTTTTACGGACGTTTTGTACGAGAATATACATTTTTTCCGCTTTTTGACTCTGTTCTGTCACGTGAGTACCCGCCATGTTTGTGTTGTTTCTTTTTTACGCGTTTGATGTTGTGCTGTCACTGTGGATTGCCAGAACTAGCGTGACGTGGTTCGAGGAGCAATAAGGACGCACTAAGGTCACACTAAGGTCACACCAAGGGCACGGCGTGTTACCCGTTCTGTCATTCAGAACAGCTATACGAGAGACATTTGTAAAACACTGCACCACTTCCTACACTCTTGTATCTCTTTTATGATTATATTCTTTTTGTTGTGCCATTCTTTTAAACTGCATGTTGTTCTACAGAAAAACATGTTTTGTACAACTAGTCCACCTAGCAAAACGAACATTACGTGTAAAAAAAATGTTTTTATGTGCTTATTCCCAGAGAGACCTTGAAGCGACTTCAGACATTGTTATGGAATAGCGTGAGCAGTACACCACAGTTTCATGTCTATAACCCTCGCAGCTGTAATTATACAAACCGTAGGCAACAAGAAAACAAGAAACATGTTGGGATGTTTATGACGCTCAGACTATTATAAATCAAAACCAACGTAACGTGATCATCTGGAAGGAAGCTTCTGCTTTAATTTTCTGCCAGAGCAGGCATAACAGTTTGTGCATGCTCCAACTCTGTGTATGAGCAGCACTGCATCACATTTTCATCTCCTAGTGTGGCTTTTGTGAGCAAATGAACAGGTTGACTTAAGTGTCGAAAATGCTTTCCCCCGCACGAATGAGTTCAGAACAGTAAAGGACAAGAAATGCTTAGTTCAATGCAGACTTTCCCATGTACTAGGTCTAATGACCATTCAAGTATGACCTCGTAAAAACTTACCACAGTGTGATAAACGTACCACCCCAGCCAATCAAAATGCAGAGTGACAGTTTCGAAACTATTTGTGGAACACGCGAGCACTCTAGGGGGTTATGATAATGATACTGGCATCACTGTTTAGATCATTGTTTCGTCACAATATTCTGAAGCCTCTCCAGGGTCATACTATTTCTGCTTTTGATAAGAATGTTTTACTAGTTGAAAGGATAGTATGTGTACTTATAAAATTTCTGCGCGGTATGCAAGAAGTGTCCTGTCAGGACAGAGGAAGGACGTTGTGTGTGATGACCTCCTGTATAGTGCACTGTCCTCTCGACAATAACGCTGGACTTGCAGCTCCTACACCTAGCACACAATATACTCTTGACCCGAGAACAAAAGAGACCCGAACAACGAAGCCAAGCCCCTCCCCACGGGCGGTTATGTAATAGATTTTTCGAACAATCTGTGCATAGTTCCACTATGTTACTTGACTCCCTACGTGAAAAAGCCTCCATTCTCAAATTGCCACACACGTGACCGCACTGAGTGCATGGAAAGGCTTTCACATAACACCCAGCAATGTGTTCTAGCCTCCTATGGGCGCAGGAATATTTTCTAGTTTTCGGAACGAGAGACGAGTTCACGGGAGCACATCATCTGCGCAGTGCTATCAGCGATGCTTTCGATGTTTGCTGGGAATGTTAAAACCCACATCTGTTGCTACCTGTTTTCACAGTGAGTCAGAATACGTGGACACACACGAAGCCTCCTGGTATAATATGTGCGAGCACAGAGGAAAACATATCGCAGTCCTACAGGCAACAGGAAGCGCTTGTGGAATGCAGTTACCACGGTTGCCAGATTCCCTTTACAACACCGTTGAGCTGACTTATAACAAGGATACTACTTCTAAAAGTCGTTACAAGCATATACATGCTGAATGCTGATGTCGGTTAGTAACTTTTAAGTTTTATTCATAATATGTGAACAGTGCAAGTTTTATTGGCTATGGCGACATACTGCTGAGATATTCATCAACACTTTGCAAGATGCTGTGATCTATGAACTTTTGTAAGCATCTTCATTTTTGTGGTAAGAAGAAATGCAAATAAGTTAGCACCAATGTAAGTGTGTCACTTCACCCCGACACTCACTAAGGTTCGCTATTCCACACATTCCTGTGTGGAAGCACGTAGTACTGTCGCTAAGAAACACTTAAATACCATCATCGCACTCAATCACACAAGTAACAGTGAAAGGCGCTGGAAGACTAAGTTATGAAAAAAAAAACAATTTGGAACAAGAAAAGATTAAAGAGACAATAGTGGTAGCCGTAGCAACTGTGTTCCACAAGTGCTCGCCAACATAGTTAGGTGACATACATCACTACAACACTCACACCACAGCTGACGCAAGTGTAATAAACATGTGCGAAAAACAATATGCGCATTTGTGCGTGCATGTACGTGTGTGTAAGTTGCATTTGCTACTTTTGAGGCCACGTCGACAGCCGCTGGCTGACGTTCCTTTCAACTCAACCCCCCAAATCTGCCTTTAAGACCACCCCTTCCCCCTGTGACCGTAATTAACTGCACTTCACGAAGGGTGCTCTCCTGCGATGCTCTTGCAGTGCGTGTGTCGAACTGTTTGTTCAGATTTGTACAAAAGAAAAACAAAAATTTTTTGCCCGTCAATGTCTGTGACTGGATGTGTTACTCTTTTTATACGTAAAGATTAATAAAGTTAAGTTATGGTGATCGCTGTGTCCGTGTCTATGAACCCTTCGTAGGTGACATCTCTGCTATTACAAGCTTGGGCCGCAACTAGTTATTAATGATGCACTACTAATAAACAGTTGAATTTTTAGAAAATGCCTTAACGTTAACTACATGCATTCAGGTAACCTGCAACAGAGTTATTACCTTTTGCATGGCAACGCCACTCCATTACAGTTACTAAAACGCTTACCGTTACGTCTGATACTGTTGCATCTGATGAATAACGTTTTCTAAATTAAAGCAAACATGGAAAGGAAAACAAATCTGTAAAAGTTATCATAAATCCAATTCGAATTAAGATATATTGTTTGTGCTTGTAACATTCGAGTTGCTGTTGTTACAGCAACTGAAAAACGACGCTACTTGACAGAAACTGTAGCTCACAAGATGTTTTGTTGAAACTTGTAACTGACTGTAAAATAGTTACTTTTGAATCGTGGTCATTCATTTTTTTAGTCATGGTACACCTAACAGGGCAGTCATTTGAGTCAGTTGCAAGGGTGCAGTCACAATGGCAATCCAAACACTATGCAAACTGAAACCAAGGGACAAGACGCATCCTCACTTCCTGTTAGTTTTCTGTTTGCTTAGTGCTCCGATGGCTGTCATCTATGGCAATTAGTACATGGCAGGCTTGTGGCATCCAGGTTCATTCCAGCAACGCCAATTCATGTGAAATTCCTTGTTTCGACAGAGAAACTTTCTTCGGCAAACCAACCACGAAATGTGACAGTCCCACAAGAGAAAACCCTTCTAACAAGAGAGAGACGATTTCAACTGCCTTCCGATTACAATAAAATCATCATATACATTGTCTGATAGGGTTGAAGCTGTGACAGCATGTTGAAAATTTCTGCCCCAAATGGAGGGGCTTTCGGCAAAAGAAGCGTGCAATATGACAAAAAAAAAAAAAGACGAAAGAGTCCTTCTAATAAGAAAGCAATCTGATTTGATCACAGCGCCTAGTATTTACTTGTAGGGAAGACAAAAAGGGAGAGCTTGTGTCATTCGTGTGCAAGATCAGTATTTGCTCTTTGATTGGTGCTGCAGACGAGCCTCATTATAACGAACACAGATATAGCGAGTTATCTGTTATAGCAAACTAAAAACGAACTTTGGTTGGTTATGCTTCATTTCAGTGACATTTATTCCTCTTATAATGAAACCTAGCATGCGAGAGCCGCTGAAATATCCACCGTGACAAAAGAAATATTTGGTCCGTGCAAGGCTCGTAACTTCAAAGGTGGCATAAAAAGCAAGATAGATATCGAAAGCACACATTTTTCGTCAAATTCACAACTACATACTTTTTCAAATACACTATAAACTCATTATAACAAAGCCACATCTGACATGAAAATAACTTATATCCCAAAATTCGTTATAAACATGCATTCACAACACCATATCTAATGACAGGACCATTCTTCATTGCCTTTGTTAAAACAGATAATTCGTTATATCAGTGTTTGAGTTTAAATATAAATGCAAGCCTGTTTTGTCAAACGAACTTTGCTCTGTTGCAATTTCACTTTCTGATGTTTCGGTCTATTTAGTCCGAGATGCCAAAAAGATGCATAAGGATTACCTTGTTTCTAGGGGGTTCGAAGCCTACAATAATGCGCTTCTGTATCTAGGATTACTGTACGAGCCAAATTACTGATTAGTTCGAGCCGATTTTCATCTCTACTGTTACAACGAACATCAGATATAAGGAATCAAATTATGGTCCCGATGCCACCTCATTATAGCTAGCTTCGACTGTACCTCGATTGTGAGAGACGTTAGTGGCCGACAATCAGTTGTCGTATGAATACTGTAAAATTTACCATGCACTGTCTGACTGGGTTAAAATCAAGGAAACGTGCAAGCATGTTGAGCAGCTCAATTGAGTGGGTGAATGTGAACAAGTGACATTACAACTAATTATAGATACACTTCTGTCATGGATCTCAGGGAAATGCTAAGCTCATGCACCAGACCTGTGCGAGCCAACAGCCTTGCGTGGTCATCGGGAAAATGCTGTTATATAGCAGGGTGTCACATGGCGCACTGCTGAACGACAATTGCTGGTGGTATTTCATTCCATAAGTGCATTTTACACACTCCACAAGCAATCAGAAATAGGTGCGTGGAGCAAACTCCCCCTCACACTGCGTGCATCAGTAAAGGACATTGCATATGCATTGACAAAATATTGAGGCAATGAAATACTTGTGACTGTAGCCAGCACTAATCTGTTAACGGTGGTCCCCTACAAGCAGGATTTGTTGCACTGACAATAGGTGTGTGCAAATACTAGACAACTTCAAAAAAATACAGCAGATCCCACACACTGTGCGAATCGATGTAATGCGAAACAGCCGGCAGAGAGCAGCTACATCACCTTGTTTGAGACAAATCAAGTCATTCCTGCCATGGCATCTAGTTCACTATATATCGCATGTTTGACATGCATGCATGCATGTACCACCTCCCCCAAAAGTTTGCACAACGCGAAATTTCCAAGAAAGCTATATTCCCACTTTGTCTGAGACCATAGCCTTAAAACAAATGTTCCAGCCTGTAGTAGTGCCTGCGACCTATACAGCTACAAGCTAGGTTAGAAGTGCAGTGCAGTAACAGAGAAGAAATTCGCATTTTCAGCAGAGCCCGCGTTCCGAAAACTTTTGTGGGCGGGTGTACACTCAGGTATATGACATGCTAATGTGACATATATTCTGGAATACACAATGCATGACCTGTCATTTATGTTCATCACGCACTAGTGTCATGCCATACCAATTTTGGTATATATCCAGTTAACAAAACGGCCGGAAGAGCACCATGACAGTGTAATGTAAATCATGGCGTACGTGACTTGCATGTCCTGATTTTCAAGTTACCACCTCCGATTTACGTTCATCATACAGTCTCGTCGCGCAATGCCAATTTTGGTGTATATCAAACGAGCGAAATGGCCGTGAGGGCTCCATGAGCGTGGCATGTAAAGCATGTCGTACATGACTTGCATGTTATGATTTTCAAGTTACCACCTCAGATTTACGTTCATCATAGTCTCGTCGCGCAATGCCAATTTTGGTGTATATCAAGCGAGCAAAATGGCCGTGAGGACACCATGAGCGTGGCATGTAAACCATGGCATACAGAGTTGCATGTCATTATTTCCCGGCAGCACCTCTGATTTACGTTCATCATACAGTCTCATCGCTCAATACCAATTCTGATGCATATCACGCGAGCGAGCGAAATGGCCGTGAGGACACCATGAGCGTGGCATGTAAATCATGGCGTACATGACTTGCATGTCATGATTTTCAAGTTACCACCTCAGATTTACGTTCATCATAGTCTCGTCGCGCAGTGCCAATTTTGGTGCATATCAAGCGAGCGAAACGGCCGGGAGGACACCATGAGCGTGGCATGCAAATCATAGTATACATAGTTGCAAGTCATGATTTTCCCATTAGCACCTCTGATTTACGTTGTATCATACAGTCTCATCACACAATACCAATTCTGATGCATATCACACGAGCGAAATGGCCGCGAGGGCACCATGAGTGCAGCATGTAAATCATGCCGTACATGACATGCATGTCACGATTTTCATGTTATGTGTCAGTTATGTTCGTCATACAGAAATGTCTCATCATACCAGTTTTGGATGCATCCATTCATTTAAACGGCCACGAGAGCTCAGAGACCACGTAATGTAAATCATGCTGTACATGACATGAGTGTCACGATTTGCACATTAGGACCTGTCACTTGTGTTCGTCGTACACAATTGTCACGCCATACCAATTTTGGTATATATCAAATTAACGAAATGGCTGCAACAGCCCCAAGACCGTGGCATGTAAATCATGTTCATGACCTGCGTGTAATCATTTGCGCGATAGGACCCGTCACTTATGTTTGTCAGACAATCTTGTCACGCCGGACCTATTTTGGTATATATCATGTTTGCGAAGCGGCCGCAAGAACACCAAGGCCATGGCATGTAAATCATGCCATTCATGTTATGACCTGTCATTTATGTTCGTAATACGATGATGTTATGTCCTACCAATTTTGGTATACATCCCATTAACGAAACGGCCAGGAGGGCTCAAAAATTGTGAAAACTAGCTAGCTAGCTAGCTACTAGTCTCGTGATACCATGATAGTCTCGTGATACCATAGTGAGAACCATGATACGATTATGAGACACACCTAGCAGAGGGCTCGAGAGATTTCGGCCACCTGGGGGTTCTTTAATGTGGATCTAAATCTGAGTACACGGGCCTCTAACATTTTGCCTCCATCAAAATGTGACTGTCACGGCTGGGACTGAACCCGTGACTTTTGGGTCAGCAGCCACTCTTTGGGTCAAATAGTCGCTAGTATATGTAAAAACGAATATTATTTTAATGGTTTACAAATATTTCAGATTGTTAACTGCACCCCATAAACACAAAATTAATCCTCTGTGCGGCAGCGGGACACATACAACCCACTTTTCCGTCTGCAGGAAAAATTATCTCCCACATCAGCCGTTGCAATTAGCGCAACGATAAGCCACTCATATCTTACGTAAGTCTCCGTAATCTCGAGGAAAAATCTTTTACCACACTTTCGAAGGGCGGAGGTAGTGTTACATTGACGTTGAATTTCAATAAATTTTTCATGATAGCTTCTGAATTGTCTTCTTCAGATAGAAAGAATTTACCAATCAAAATATCGGATAATTTCCTCTTTTTCTGGTTTTTCAGAGAGGTGATTTTAGCTTCCAGTCATCACGTGTTTTTGTAAATTTGCGGAATAACTTGACCAATAATTGCATCGAAACAATCCCCTGCAATATTGCCACGCTCATCCTTCAGCGTAATTCCGGATATTGGTGCGTGGAAATATTTTTCTTGATATCATGTAACTCTTGAAAAGTAGGCGCATATTCAGGGACAACAGCCGTACTCGAAAATTTCGACAGCCAAAGCAAGGACAGGCAAATGGACAAAAGAAATGGTTGGTGCATGCGGTGAAGTAAGCTTTACAGGAACAGACCACAACACTATGACAACCCACAAGAGGCACAGGTGCAGGTGGTGTTCTACTGCTGGAATGAGATCCCCACAACTTTCCTCAGCACACCTTAATGAAAAGTGATACTCTGTGTCACTTGCTTCGGCCGTTTCATCCCAAATACCCATTGATGCAATCTCGAGATGGTGCCTTCATGAGACAGTGAGACAGTGTTTTCCTACTTTTTGAAAACACTCTCATAAGTCAGTGGTACATATATGTCCCACTTTTTTTCAGTAAACTACTGGCTTGATTTTGATGAAATTTGTTTTATACTATTTCTTTGTAGCTTATATGAATATACCACAACCGGTTTTTACATGATCATGTGAAAAATAAATGGCAAACCCACAAAGGGTTAAAGCAAAAGTACTTCAAGTGCATGCTACACCCTAAGGGTGTAGTATGCACATGGAACATGAAAGCTTACACAGTTTGCTCAGCACACTACAAACCTTGGGGAGCCAGATTTCGTTAACTACACAATTAATCAAACTCTCTGATGAGTTCTGTACATGACAAAAGTTTTATATGTTCCAGATCCCTCATTTGTTGTTTTAATGCTTAAGGTATAGTAATGCGATGTGAACATCTTTCTGTATTAATTGCAAGAATGACCTTATTACAGAAAAACAATTCCAAAAGTATCCAATATTTCACACACTTCTGAGACTACTTCAATCAAGTTTGACTCAGTCTCAATTATCACTACCTGAATGGTGCTGATTGATAGCGCCACAGACAAGCTCAACTAGCGAGAATAGTCTGTAACATAAAAATCAGTTGTCAGAGCCATGGACTGTGCATGTAGAACTGTGATTCAAAGCAAATGATTCAACGACAACAGTGCTTAGTCACCAATAAGACCAGGCATGTCATATTAGCTCAGTAATACGCCACTCTGTCTGGGTAGGAAAGATGATGGTCACGGAAGTTTACCAGCACCAAAACTTTTCAATCACAATGATATGACCACGTAAAATATATCAGCACAAAGACCAAGCATGCCTGAACATAACTGTCCAGTAGTACTTGATCCAGGACACAGTCTATCTTCACTGAGTCAAGCACACCAAATGGTGTTCATGTGTGACAGGCAAGTGAGTAAGATATGTTAGTAAGACAGTAAAAGACACACAGGGAACGTAACACATAGAACAGGAAGTTTAAACATAATAAACGTATACAAAACATGTAGTGTTCAGCAGTGATTAAACAGGAAAATCCTCAAGCTGGAGGGAGCATTAGAAGCCAAATAACTGCTCCAGTTTGAAGTGTTTGCTTTACAACTGTTAAATGTCTTCAAGGACTGTACAATGTACTGATTCCTTTCACTTGATTCTATTCCTTCCTTATTATTGACCACTCCCGATTGGCCGAACGCTAATCATGCAGGCATGATTCAGACCCCTCAAAAAAGGCGAGAAGAATGAATCAGAATGGAATCAATACATTATACCCACCTTTCTGCGAACCTCTGTCTCGCTTTCACAACGTGAACTGTGCGACAGGGATTGCAGGTAGTCAGTCACATGTGACAAAAGTGCTCCATTGAAGGAATATTTTTTTTTCTCTTTTAATTCTGAAAGAATAGCAAGTGAAAGAGAAAGAACATTCGGATCGCAGTTCTGTGGGGTGGCTGTACATGAAAAAGGGCAAGGGGATGGACTAGGCGCTCCACGTGGCTTTTATCGGCTCTCCATAGCCTTGTCCCGTGCAATGACCGACTCCTCAAACTTAATCATGAAGGTTGTTCCTTTGTACCAGTGGGCAGTCACCTTCGCTGGCTGCGATGGCACAAAACAAACAGGAAGAAAAGGAGAGGGATACTTAGAAAGGGGACACAACAAAGTGGTACTATCAGACATTACTTTCCCACCAAAGTGCTCCTGACAGCACTATCCATTGCTCTGACTAATGAGGATGATTAATGGCAACAATCAAGCTTTATAATCCTTGCTGGAGCTCAGGCTTAAGCTTACAACAAAAGCTGGGGCTAAAAATAGTCGTCCGCTAATTTCTAGCAAGAAACTGTTAAGAAATCCGGATGGA
Organism: Rhipicephalus sanguineus; assembly: GCF_013339695.2. Taxonomy (NCBI): domain Eukaryota; kingdom Metazoa; phylum Arthropoda; class Arachnida; order Ixodida; family Ixodidae; genus Rhipicephalus; species Rhipicephalus sanguineus. Next base: position 67,566,481 of record NC_051184.2, on the reverse strand, counting down.
TTTCTGAGAAAAAGCTGTTCAGTTGATGAAAAATTCGTCCTGTTTGGGATTCGAACCCCGAACCAACACCTTTCCGGAACAGTCGCTCTTCCGCCAGAGATAACAGGAAGCTGGCAGACTGCAGCATAAAGGTGAATTCTTTTTAGTTTGCTCAATCGATTCAACCTTGCACTGCAATCTGCTAACCATCTGCTTAGCCCAGATCATGGATTGATCATTCCGCAAGGACGCTGGTTCTGCGCTCAAATCCTGTACCGGGACCAATTTTTCATCAACTGAGCAGCCTCCTTTGAGAAACCCAATGCATTTTTTTTCGAAGCTTCATGCTGCAAATGAGCTGATGGCTATACTTTCAATTTGTGAAACTTATTTCAACTTGTCGGCGTTCACGTATTTCACTTGCATCAAACTGAGCTTCTTTCTGTACAAGTCTTACAGTAACTGACTCAGCAATCTCAGCAAATTTGAAGCAATCTATTCACATGGCCTTATAGCGTCTTCACAAGACCTTGAATGACACCATGATCCAGAGTGGGATCATCCAATCCCTTTACAGAACACAAAGGATGCCTCAGCTGAATAAGGCTGGTTCATTTTTCAGAAGAATTATATCATCTAAATGAAGCTGGTACTGTTATATTTCGTCTTAAGTGTCCATCATGTACAACTATTCAATTATTTTCAGTACTGCCAGTCTCAATATCGAGACCATAGAAGTGGACATATTAAGTGTGCACACATTATGCAGCACAGCCCAAATAAAAACAATGCATCTACATTTAATCTTCTTTATATACTAATCCTAAATCCTCATTTAATCCTCTTTAAAAATATTGTAAGCCAAAGTTATTGCCCCTGGAATGAAAGCTTTATTAGTACATGCGCAAAAGTATGGCAAGTCACTGCAATGGCATAGAGCACAACAGGCAACACAAGCGTGCACGCGGCACAACCACCACCACTGAACAAGGACAGAGCACACACACTTGGCATGCAGCACGGTGCACAAACATGCAATCTTTTGACATGTTACTATAGATTAGCACACAGAAGTGATTGAACAAGGACTGTTCCTTCAAAATTATCACTTCAAGCTCCCACCTTTTGCTGAAGGCCTATCTCGTAAAAATATGCACATGCTTTTCCAAACAATGCCTACAAGCATCACAGCAACATTATTACATTATGCTGTCTACCACGTCCACTGGGGAAAATAAATTCTGTTCAAAACATGGCCCCCATGACAATCTTCTAGCAATTGCAGTACGCAAAAAAAAAAAAAAAGAGCATGGCCTAAAAGATTGCTTCCTGGCGAGCTATCTTATACACATTCTGTGACAGAATGGAACAAAATGTCACAAGAAGCTGAGAGGAAGCCACACGGGATTGGTCGAGGCTCGTCTGACGGTCAGACGTGAGAATAGCAACCGGAAAAGGCAGTGCTTTCAATCATTTTGGCAAAGAACGAGCACAGAACGGACGGAGGCACCGTTCTGTCTGATAGAATGGATACAGAACGGTTTCCAGATAACTTGGATTGGATCGAAACGGCCCAAGCGTAAGCGCTTGGGCCGGCACGGATGGGAGTGAGCCTGGCACGAAGCAGGCTAATTCGATTCTCCGGCCCAAGCGCTTACGCTTGGGTCCGAAAACCCAAGCGAAACCCAAGCGCTTACGCTTGGGTTTTCGGACCCAAGCGTAAGCGCTTGGGCCGGAGAATCGAATTAGCCTGCTTCGTGCCAGGCTCACTTCCATCCAGTGCCAATTGTTTGCGAAAATCACAATTAGCCCCCCAGCACCAAACGTCTCGTCAAATTGCAACACCACCTAGCACCCAATCAAGACATTAATACAAATAAATTGTTAAAGTTATCGCGTTCTTCAATTTCAAGCTTTGAAAAACAATTCCTGCCAATATTAGTGTTCAGCTATATTAATTCGTAATTTCTTCATGTGTTGAAAACTTTTGTGAATTCCTTCAGCTCGCCTATTGGCTGTTTGCCTCCTCTCGTGACGTTTCATTCCGTTCTATCACAGAATGTGTACAAGGTAGCTCTCCTGTTACTCTAAGGGACCTGTTGCTAAGTGACCATGAGCTTCATATGGTCACGTGGAAATGGGAAGATATGTGCAAGAGATACAGATAAGGATGGGACAGACGAAATGCAACCTCTCGTCTGCTAGGCTATGATTTTCTGCCTCCCAGAGCAGTGATGGATGTTCGACCATTTGAATGGCCAAACCAACAGACCATCTGGACGGACGTTCGTCTGGGACACGATGCACCCGGAGACCCTTGCATATATTTATGGTGTCACCTTTCGAGATGAGAACCAATTTGAAATCAGGGCATCAGCACCAGGGTATTCCAGTGCTCATCATGACAACAAAGGCTTCTAAATGGCCCGCAAAATGAGGACATAGGTTTGTATCAAAGCATCTGGTGTCCAGTGCAATGCGCATGTGTGTGTGCGTGTGTTTGTATGTATGTGCTTGCACATACATGTTATTGTATATACCACAATCATCACCCAACAGCTGGAGTAGCAAGCCAGGCAGTAAACCACCCAAGCATGTCCCACAGTTATTAAAAATTGCTATTTATCTACATTTTGTAGAAAATTACAAAAACAGTTTACATAGAAAAGTGTCATGCGAAGTTCATGGTGCTAAAAGGTAACTCAGTTTCTTGTATACCAGCCACTGTATGAATGACAACACAACGAAATTTCTGTGCCAACAAATAATTTGCCGCTTGCTGACAGCTGCCCATACAAAATTAATCAACACAAAAATGTCCTCTTCATGACAAATAATCTTTCAAGAGGTATTTTTAATTCAAGAAAGTTTTCCTGAATGAAACCCGATGGGAAAGGGTGCTTGGTCAGGAATGACCAAGAAATTCAGGACGACAGCACAACGATTTCACAACAACCCTCGACTTCCTTCACAGAGCAACCACAATGCAAGACATACCATATTTTCTCGCATATAAGCCGCACCAAAAAACGCAAAAATGTGCTTAAAAAGTGGGGGTGCGAGCTACATAGAAGAAGAAACGGTATATCTTCATATGAGACATGTGTTTGACTGAACATCCCGACTACTACTTCTTCATCAGCAAGCTGAAGAAGAACAAACAATCTTGCATTGCGATGCATTCGGCTGGTTTGATGCTAGCGTGCAGGTCACAGTACAATCCCAGTTCCTTCTTGGCAGCATACAATATTGCATGCAAATTTATAGAATCAAACGAAGCTACTGCTCTGTGCTATAGACCCAATTGTATATGACAACCATGCTGTTTTGAAAGCACATGGCCGATGCAGACAGAGAATTGACCTAAAGTATGCCACAATCGTTGCGAATGAAACACAGTTGCTATGGACATGATCGTGGACGGCAAACAAACAGTTCTCAAGACACATGCATGGCCACTGCACGCTGAGGCGAAACAAAACTACTGTTTACCAAAACCACAGCAAAAAACTAGGGGTGTGCGAATATTCGAAATTTCGTATATTTTTCAAATAGTGTTTGCTATTAGGTTCGATTCGCACTGGAATTTTACTATTCGAACTTCCCAAAAACAAATACAGTCAACGTCCGATTGGAAGGCGTCCCTAGATTTTCAATATGCTTCACCTCATCACACCCCGGTATTACGGCAAAGCTGCCTTTCAAGCTCTGCTATGGTCGCAAATGTACTAACTCAAGAGAACGCTGGTTCCAACATGGAGATGAAAGATGTGGCAAAGGTGGAGGCTCAATTAATGCTCTTCTGGACCTAAAATTTGGGCAGGAAGTCCGAAAAATCGGAAGCCGAAGCTTTTTAGCATCCAAAATTTCAGACGTTCTTACATATCGACGTCTACGGGGCAGATTTGGAACTCCGGACTTGAAGGGAGCACAACCTTGTCCGCCACATCAGTTGGGCTTACACAGAAGTTGAAAGAGGAGGAGAGGCTGAGCAAATGGCATCTTTGCCTATCACGTGTAAAGTGTTGTCGGCGACACTTTGGTTGCACCAAATCATGTAACATAAGTAGAATTCGGCCTCTACATTGCCTCATTCTGAATAAGACAACTATGAAACACCACCCCGCCAGTGCTTCATCAACCTAGCGAAAAGAAACACTTTCATGTTGCCATCTCATAACAATATGCTTAGGAATCCTCTCTAACTTTTTTTTCTGGAATTTCACTTCGAAGTATTAGAAAAATATTCGAAAAATATTCGAGAAATATTCGAAAAATATTCAATTCGATTCGCACTCACACTTCAATATTCGAATTCGCTTCACACCCAAAATTTTGCTATTCACACAGCTCTACAAAAAACCATTCGTAATTGATACATTATGGATAATAATCGGCATTATGAACGGCAAGCATGTCGCTCTGAAGTAATGTGGGCGGCTAACACAATGTCATATACAGCGGCGGTGAATGCAGCAGTAAAGCTTTTAAAGGCGTAAGAAGGCGCAATGTGTCCCAGCTTTCCTGTCACTCCCATATAGTGCATTTCCTCACATATAGCGTGAACCCTGCATATGACCAGCACCTCCAAATACAAGGTGCGGAAAAATTTTAAAAAAGAAGAGATCCTCATGTATTTTGCAACGCCGTCTGCTTTGCATTACCGTGAAGGAGTGCCATGTAGACAATTTCCACACTAAAACTCGTGTATAACTTGTACCCCAACTATGGCGAGGAATTTCCTGTATATCCTGTGCGGGTTATACCCAAGAAAATACAGTACTAATACGCACTGACGGCTATGGTCGTGCTGACTCCATCGCTTTGTTTCATCTCACTAGCCTTAGTGCCATTCTTTCACGCCGCACATTTGCAGCGTCTCTCACTCTGCATGCGGCAAGGGTTGTCTAAATTAAGTGGGCTGCAGCCAAACAGGTTGTATGTAACCAAAATGCAGAATGTGAACTTTACAAAATCAAGAACGTCAAGCCCAACTTGTTGAATCCAGGTTAAAAGTGCAACACGCTTTGAGATGCCGGTGCGAAGCGGAAAGGCAGAGCCCCAGCCAGCTAGATGCAGAGACATGCAATAGCAAAGCCAATAAAAAAAAAAGGGAGAGATGCACTCACAAAGTTGCAGCCAATGAGGATGGCTTCGATGATGCCGGCGACAAACGATGCACAGTTGAGACTCCCTGAAATGAACAGCAAAAGAAATCGAGGTGAACTACAGAGATGGACAAGTATAAGCAAACAACAATTTATGGACCAATGATTTCATTAGGGTGGCTTGTAGGGCAAGTTGGTGCATAATTCTTCGTGAGGAAATGCCAGCAGCGACAAAAGAAAGCAGAAGAAACTGAGCCAAGAAAACGAGGCAGCAACAGGAAGGATGCTGGACTATCAACTGACTTTAATTCGATGAAGACGCAAACAACAAACCGATATGAGCATGCGCAGCAGCAACCGTGATCACACTGAAAGTCACCCTATCACCGATCACTGCCAAGAAACCGGACCTCCTTGTCATTCAACAACACAGTGCATGAGTGCACCATCTGTGTTTTTCTATGATATCTATTTAGCACTGAAACCTTAATGAAAACCCTCCAAGGAAGGTATATGGGACGTTAACTGTGCTGCTTTTTAAGTGTATTGTAGTATTTGTGGTACAGATGTGAATAAAGCAAAGTGGATGAAAACACAAGTTGCCGCCGGCAGGGACCAAACCTACAACCTTTGTAACGCGCCCGATGCTCTACCATTTTATAACTTACCAATTTTATAACTGTTGGGGTTTCACGTCCCAAAACCATGATATGGTTATGAGAGACGGTGTAGTGGAGGGCTCCGGAAATTTCGACCACCTGGGGTTCTTTATCACATTTGCTACGCTGAATATGGTGCCTCAAAATAGCAATTAAAGCATGTAAAACTTCACAGAAACCTTACTGTTGCATTCTGATATGCCGAAATAAAGTACAAGAGATAAATACAGTAGAACCCCGCTGTTACGTTCCTCACTGCTGCGTTTTGCTCGCTGTTACGTCGTTTTCCGCCGGTCCCGGCATAGCTCCCATAGGATACAATGTATTGGGAACCCCGATGTTAAGTCGTAACTGTCGGACGGTTCCCGTATGATACGTCGCGAAGTGCGCTCGGAGCCGACCGAGTGACTACCAAAGAGAGCGGCCATGGTGCATTTTCACGCAGCTTGGCCTCGTTTGACCGTAATATTAGCCGCACGAGAGGCGCAAGCAACAGAATCTTTCAATTGATGCAAACAAAAGCATGGCCTTCGAGATTCAAATTGCAAAGATGGCGTCTATGACGTAACTACTCGCGAAAGCAAGGCCTTCGAGATTGGCATTTACTATTGACAAAAGCATAGCCTTTGAGATTTGTATTGCATAAACATGGCGTGTATGACGTAATTGCTTGCGAAAGCAAGGCCTTCGAGATTGGCATTCACTTCTGCCATCGCGTTGGCGTAGACTCATCATCATCATTATTTGTCGGAGGACGGGAGGAGTTCGAGCTGGTTGGAGCTCGCATGGTCGTGCGTGCGGTTCGCGGTCGGACTCGCCGCGCCGGTCGTGATTGCGTGTGCTTAGTTCTTTCATGCCTACAGCTGTTGGTGTTAAAAAAATCACATACGTTGATTACATTTCTGTGGATGAGGCCGTCCTAAGCTCCGCGTTTCTATCCATCGCGCTAGATCACTGCTGAGCGCGCCAATTTTCGTGCTGCTCGTAAGAATTGAAATAAAATTCTGTACCACTAAATATTTTGCCGTTTTTCCTGTTTTTCGGCTCTTACGTTTCCCGTCTCTTACGTTTATTTCCTACGGTCCCTTCAAAAACGTATCAGCGGGGTTCTACTGTATTCCAACAATGCTTTTACCAGTTGCAGTAAGCGCTCATTAAACGGAACCTGAAGGGACCAGGAAAACATGTTCCGTTTAATAACAGGAGTTCCATTTACTGAGAGAGGAACATGGTTGCAGAACTTAAGTACGAAACCAATCATATTAGAAGAAGTTGTTCCATTTAAGCAGCAGTTCCACTTAAGAGATTTGTGTTTACTATAAATTATTTCTATACTATACACTGAAACCTCAATATAATGAACACGGATATCACCAATTATTGGTTCTAAGTAAGTAAATGAAGAACAGTCTTGCCATAGATACAGTTAGGAATGCACGTTTATAAAGAATTTTCGGATATAACACAGTCATTGTCGTGTCAGGTGTGACTTTGTTGTTATGGGGTTTGAGTGTAACTACACAATGGCTAAAACAAGATTTTTTTTTGTTTTTTTCTATCCCCTATGTGGTTAGGAAAAAAAAATGAGCACTTTGTTATAGTTCTGATCCAGACAAAACTGACCATGGGCATTACAGTGTTTAACGTTCCGTGCAGGCTAAAAAAACGCACAATAAACATCGCCGACAATTACAATTCTGCCCAATACAATATTGAAGCGGAGCAGGATTCTGGTGCTGACGGCACTGAGCCTCTGTTTGTGCGGTTCGTTTAGCAGTGGTGGCAGATGAAGTGCTTTTTACCGTTTGCATTTCTCAACGTTGAGAGGGAAAGCATGAATACGCGGAACACGTGGCTCGTGTGGAGCGCATTCTCTAGCACAGGCAGAGTTTCCTACTCATCCTTCTACAGCATTCTTTTTCTCACGCTCTCTTCAATATCACCACCACACAATCTTCGCTGCACTCTGTGTTTGCCCCCTTTCATCCTACTTTGTGCCAATCGTTCGTTCATTTACATTGTTGAGGAAGACATGGAGTGCGCAAATGAGTGGTTAAGGGGATACTGAAAAAAATTAGGAGGAAACGACGAAAACATCGAAATTCCACTCAGAAAACGTGATTGTTCCGACAAATATTTCACATATTTTCGAAAAGCCGGCTGTATTTTTGGAAGACTATGAGCACGTGGCAGCTGCGCGGAGCTGTGCATGGACAGTCATGACGTCAAGCGTTCCGCCGTGACGTCACGGCCACTTTCCCGTTCTGTTACTTTTCCATCTTCACTTTTCCTTTACATCCAACTTTCCCCCTTTAAGAAAGACGCTGAGACCTGCCCCACTCAGGAACATTGTTCGCTGGCAATGCTTTATACTGGTTCTAGGGACCGTAGTGGGAGCAGAGCAGGTTGAGAGACACGGGCGATGGCTGGCATGATTGGTATGTCCATTTCTTCAGGTGTTCAAAGTCACCTCCTCTGGTACACGGCGGAAAACACATTAAATTCATTATTTTCCTCTAGTGTCTGCCTCAAAACAAGGTTAACTCATTTCAGCACCCAAGCTTTCAACTGGGCTGGAATTTTCGGCGGCAAAAGTTTCGTTCAGTATCCTTTTAAACCTGCGCTCTAAAGAAAGGAAATGGACCTATATACTTTTGTTTCGAGGGTTAACAAAATGGCACAGAATGTTAACAAAATGGCACAGAATGTTAATGAAATGGCACAGAATGTTAACAAAATGGCACCAAATGTTAACAGAATGGCACAGAATGTTAACAAGATGTCACCAAATGTTAACATAATGGCGCAGAATGAATTGGTCACAATATTGCACTCGTAATGCCACTCACCTCTGTCCTTGGGAACCGAAATGAACTTGGTGACTAGTGGGTCCTTTTCAATCAGGTAGTCTTTTTTTTTTTTTAAAGTCAAGGCGAACTGCTCCAAACAATTCACTTTACTCTGAAATTGTTTGCACTTTTGCTTAAATAACACAGAGTCATTGGGGAAAGTGTCTGGGACACCATAAAAAGCAAACCTGGCTGCCAGTACAGCAACGGCAATAGTGGTTAAAAAGAAAACAAAGTCAACTGCCTTTTGAGAAATTTGCTACTGTACCCTTGTGTTTTTCTTTTTTGTTATGACCAAATAAAACAATGCATACGGACTGAATACATTTATGATTTCTGGAAACTCATTTCACTAGGTCTTAGCTCTTTACTCTAGTGGTTTCTGGATGGTAACACTAATACAACTTTTAAAGGGGTACTGACACCCTTTTTCAAATGCGAGTTTACTCTGCCATACAAATCTCCTGGATGCAGAGATGGCTCTGAGCAAGCGTGAAGCTCAGCAAATGCTGATAAGATATTTTAATTTGATATTAAAGTCAATTTTTCCACGGCACACCTACTGAAATCGACACTAGCTTGACGTCAGGCTACAGTACTAATTCTGGTGACTTCAAGCAGCAGTTTGGCTAGTTGTGATGACGTTAGGTACCAAAACTTCCAAGATGGCAGCTTGTGTGTCATCAAAACTTCCAAAATGGCCGCTAGCGCGCAGGGCCGTACCCAGGAATTTTTTTCGGGGGGGGTTTGCGTGTAGAACGGCTGCCATTTTTTAAGATTTATACTGGCTTATTTTTGTGAATAAATCAAGTACATCGCTTACTTGTAACAATTCGATGGTACTTTTCAATTATTTGTACCCAAATAAAGAAATTGGTATGTCAACCTCAAATTCTGGTTAAAGCAAGAAATAAGTTTGGACAATAGCACCACCAAAGCCGGGGACACCGCGACCAACGGCTCCTGATGAAGTAACACAATGTAACCACGGTACAAAAACGGTATGTATGTGTTACAAGCTGCCACTCTAGTGTCGCCAGCGCGAAGTCGGCGACGGGAATGGCAGCAGGTTAGGTCGTTCCGTACGTAAGCAGAGACAGTGAAGAGATCAGAGACGTGTGTGGGGAAAAACAAAACTCTAGTGATATTGCAGCACGAGGAATCTAGTACAACACTTAATACCAACTAACAAAATACATATAAAATCAATAAATCAGCTTACAAGAGAGAAGTATTACAAACTACACAAAACTAACCAACAATAAAACTACAGATGAGAAAGTCCGAAGGTATAAGCAGGTGAAGGGATACCTGTGATGACCGGCAGCTTCGAGTCCACGACGATCGGATGCAAGAAGTCAGAGAGAGTTCTGGCACAACTGCGATGTCGGCGGTGTTGCAGCGCTGGTGTTTCCGGTAGGCTAGTGCTTGAAGCCGATCTCGGGCAGGTTGAACTTACTCGAGATTCAAGTACCGATGCCTACGTTACAGACGTTAATTTCGCGTCACAACTAGACGAATGGCTAAGTTTAGGTGGCCAGCCGATACGGAGCCACAACCACTTAAGGGATACTTCTTGATCTCCTTCTACACCATGTTGGTCAGCAACTAGACTGCTTAGCAAGGCGAAATCCTGCGCTTAAATCGACCTCCGTGTCCCCTCATTCTCGTCCTGGGGGAAAAGAGACCTCTACATAGGTCCAATCATGCACGTTTCATTGTTAGAAACCCTAAAAATATATTGACCGCGTCCCTTTTTAATTAGGAGAGGGTCCTCAACTGAGCGAGAGTGACAACCTGTTGGGGTTCTCTCATACGGCTTGTCCACAAGCAGTTTTGCCCGTGGGAATGGTCAGTTTCCTTGGTTTCAGCCGGTGCGTCTTGCAGTCTACAGCTGGTTCGGGGTGCATCGCGGCCTTTGACGACCCTGCCGACGCCGCCGTAGGTACAAAGGATCAAACATCGGCGACTAACGTTTGAAGAAGAACACCCCATTCAGTACTTCCCTGCACTAAAGACCAGTCTTTTCATGAGCGAACGGTTCCATCGGTCAGCGGGGGAGTGCGGCGCCCGTTAATTTGCCGTTACGCCGGGTCGCAAAAATGGCAGTCCGTGACAGTATGTATGCAAGCAAACAAACAAGTCGCCCGACATTCCGATCTTCTTGTTACCGTTCGCACATTCTGCTTGCTGGATAGTTTCCTCGTAATTGCGAAAGAATAGAAGGGTTGAAGCTTGGGCTAGCTGGGTTTAGCTTTTAATCGACTCTTGAAACATAGAGGGAAGTTTAAACGAGGAAGTTTTTCCTTCTCGGCAACTTGCAAAATTCTGTGAGGACTTGTTCTGGGGTCACTTGAAGTTCTCGATGGATGCTGAGCAGTGCTAGTCCGGTCAATCTGTCGTTGTTCATATGATTTCGAAGGTAGCTCTTCAGCCTTCTCAGTGTGGAAAAAGTCCGTTCCGGGGTCGACGTCGACACGGGTAAAGTCGCCAGGATAGAAAGTAGGCTGTGGATGTTCGGAAAAAAGTCGCGGTTGCACATCTCTAAGGCCTGTAAAGCACAAGCTGGGCGATTCTTTTCTTCGATCTGGCAGCATTTGTTCACCCACAGTGTGAACTCTGCTTCGATGACATTAGCGGAAGGAATGTCGCCAAGGTAAAACTGCACTGCATCATCAATATCAGAAAGGCTAGCCGATGCGCAGAATTTCGGCAGCAGCATGTTAAGGCCAACCACGACCTTCTTATGGGCATCGAACCGGTCTCTTAATTGATTTTCAAAGTCAGCCAGCAAAGGCAAATACACATTCCTCCGGTAGTACTCTTCGGGAGTAGCAGAAGGTACGTTGCTTCTTTGCATCTGCCTTCCAGTGATGCGTGGTAGGGCCATCTCAACATTTGTGATCTTCAGCAAAGAGAGCGACTTCAGAAAAATCTTATTAAATTCCATTTCCGCACTAGCCCTTTTTGTGGAAAGAACGTCTATAACATTCTTTACGTGATCGCACGCTTGAGCCAAGTCACAGTCAATTTTTTGAAGAAACTTGCAAAGTGGCAGTGTCAAAGAGAAGAGGTCGCTACAGATCTGAAGCGAAACGACAAACTCGGGCTTCGTAATGGCATTGAGCAGTTGAGAAGCTTTTGATGAAGTATCAGATGACGCGGCCTCTTCTTCCAAATATTCGAGGAATTGTACAATAGGCACGTACAGTTCAAGGAAACGCTGAAGTGCATCGTGACTCTCTACCCACCTTGTTTGGCAAAAGGAGAGAACTGATTTTCTTTTTTCTTGTGTTAAATCTTCTACTTTGTCTCGCAGTTGGTTCGTCCTCTGTGGCGAAGCTCTCACAAACGTACAGGTTGAGGATACAGTTCCCAAACAGTTGCGGATGCTGGGGAGTTTGCATGCGTGAAGCAGAGCAAGGTTCAACGAGTGGGCGCTACAATGCACGTACAACGCTTTGGGCGCTGTTTGACGAATGAAGGCTTGAACACCGTTAAGGTGGCCGCTCATTGATGCCGCGCCGTCGTATCCTTGCCCGCAAAGTAGGTTCAGGTCAAAGCCATGACCTCTAAGGCTGTTCAGGATTGTGCTCGCCAGCGCCTTGCCAGTGAGATCGTACACGGGAACGAAATCTACAAAATCTTCTTTAAGTATGGGCACTCCCGACGTGTCGTGTCCAACGTACCTTACACATAGGGAAATGTGGGCGGTGCGAGATATATCAGTGGCCTCGTCAGCTAGAACTGAAAAACACGAACCTGAGTTGACGTTTTCAACTATCTTTCTTTGTATGATTTTACCACAGAGGGTGATCAACTCATTTTGAATTTTTGGGCTCGTGTACAGCGCATTCGCCGGAGATGTTTCCATGTGAGCTCTCAAGGCGGCATCTCCACATTTTGCTCTCATCCTAAGCAGTGCGCGGAAATTTCCATCATTTTTCAATGGCAGCACTTCAGACATATTTATCGGACCAGAGTCGTCTGTGCCGCGAAGCGGTACTTCTTGCCTGCCACAGAAAAGGATTGTTTCTATTATTGGCAGCAAGTTCTTGCGGTTTTCTTCCGCCTGCTTTTTAAGACCGTGGTCAAGTTGTGTTAAGATGTCATGCTGTGAGCGGGACCGGACTGCTAAAAAGTTCTCCGATAGCGTTGTTGACATGGCGTGATAACTGCTGGATGCGTGGCTCTTAAAGGCGTCCATGGCTTTCTTGTAATTGGTGAACTCCTTAGTTACAAAACAGCCCAAGCGCTGGTGCTCCCCTTTTCCTGCACACTCGCTTGCGAAGACTACGCAATATTTGCATAATGCTCCTTGAAGCTTCTCTGAATAAACAAGCCATGGGTAACGATCTACCCAGTGAGGTTGGAACTTCAGATTCCTTTTCCCTGTGGCTGGATAATCATAGTTAGCCGGAGGGGTCCACGGATTGAGCAGCAGCTTCTCCGTCGTCTCTGGATCATTTACATTATTGCTTTTCGAGACAAACAGTCCCAAGTCCAAAATATTCGCACTCGTCGCACAGAGGGGAGGCGAACCAGAATGTGTAGGTGCCATGCCACTCACCTTCCTTGGGCATTGCCCAATGGTAAAGGCGTCACTTTGCCCAGCGTTGACTGTAGAACAAAGGTCACTTGGAGTTGCACTGCGGCCACCATCATTTTCCGGCGGCGCATGGGTGTCCTGCTTGTGTTCGTTCTCAGGTGATTCACATAAACCGGTGCATTCTCCTGAGTCGCTACAGAAGTTCCGACGCGCTTGGCTTTCCACCAGTGCTGAGGAGGGCGAAGTTTTATCCTTCGAAGGAGGCGGTTCTTCTCCGTCCGCTTCATCGGTTCGAACTTTCTTGAAGTAAGACGCAAGACTCCTTTGCTTCGTTGTTGCAGAGTGTCTTTTCATTTTGCTGCCGCAATCCTGTGCACGCACACAGAAGTGGCCAGTGGCTCCAAAAAGACGTTTGCGACTGCTTCGACTGCCTGGCGTGAACGGCGGGCGATGTTTTCTTCCTCTCTTATCCACTTTACAGTGGCTAGAATGTAGAAGTGTGATGAACGCGCCGGCTCCCGCGTGGCGCATGTGTTTTCTGAACGCCGCTACAGCTGGTGTGCATGCAGGACCATTATTGTACTCCCGCTGCAGCAAACTGGATTAACGCTACTTAAAGACCTTTTCACAGAAGACTCCATGGGCACTCCATACTCCCCTTAATATACGTGAACCCCCCAAGAATGCACTGCCGAGACATTTGCACTCCCGTGGTACAGTCCAGAAAGCAGGTGTTGCTCCGTTCCTGTGAAAAAGTCACCTTTTCACAGACGGCTCCCTGGGCGCCTGCATAATTCTCTCTGGGCTGCGCTAATTAAATAGCCGTGACCCCCCAAAAATGCACTTTGTAGGCTGTGACGTCAGCCTCTGTACTCCCGCGCGCAGCCCAGCTTGGCGGCGTTTTTTCTCTCCTGTGAAAGTTGACCGCTGGTGCCGGATTGTGTGCCGGCTGTATCCTCGCTTTGTGTGCTTTGTAGGGAGGCGCATATACCTTGTGTGTACAGAAGAGGTAGATTTCCTTGCGTGTGGTTAAGGTTGTTCGAAGTTGCTCGGATATGCCAGTCTTTCAGTAGATGTCATCTTCGATGATTCGTTTCGGTGGCGAAGACTACAGTTTGAGAAAAGTTTACCCTGCAGCCTGCGTCCTCGGAATGCGCCGCTGAGTTTTTCCGCTTAGGGGTTTCGTTCCCTGGCAAATTTGCGCACGTCGTGTTGGTGTTGCCGTTGCTGTCGAACTGTTTACTTTCACAGAAGGAGACGCGCTTTTCGTAGAAACCCAAAGCCGACACGTGCGGTCCGCACAGACGGATAACTTCTCCAGCGGCAATGCACAAGGAAAGCATCTGGAATCAATAAAGGAGCTGCTACGGGGTGAAAGACGAAAAAGAAAAGACTCGAAGGAACGCGAGGGCGAAGTGCAAAGCTGTACAAATAGGGCAGGTGGGCGTGCGGGGGAGGGAGCGCTGAGGTGTTCTGGTAGGTTTGAAGAAAGGAAGAAGAGGGAAGCAATGCCAGGAAAGTTGCAGTGTAACTTTGGCAGCTGGGGGTCGCTGTGAAGGCGTGTAAATATTTTAGTATCACCCGAAAAGTTAAAGCATCAAAAAAATTTCGGGGGGGGTCAGAATCCCCTCAACCCCCCCCTAGTTACGGGCCTGCTAGCGCGTCACGAACGGAGCCACCGTGCGGAGCGGCCGTGGAAACATCACTATATATTGTGCGAGCACGTGACGTGAAGCTCATACCGTGTTGTGACGTCAGGGTACAGTAGGAACCGAAACTGGCTTTTAAAACATACTGTAATTACTTTTTCAGGGCGCACTCGCGCTTAGCACTACCTTTTCTAGGCTCTTGAGAGCTTGACTTTTCATTTGACGCAAAAAAACGACAACAGAAAATATTCGTGTCAGTACCCCTTTAAATTCCCCCATAATGTTTGTTTCAAAGCAAATTTTGGTCACAGCCCTTTTTACAGCTGTGAATTGCGATTAAGACGGCAATCCAAAAAAAGGCAGGAAGGGGAAGATGGAAGCTTGCGATGAAAAATTCGTAAATGGGAGTGTGCGCTGGAGCCGACGTTTCAACAAGCCGACTTGTCTTCTGTTGACTAAGTTGCAGCCTTGAAGAAGACAAGTCCACTTGTCGAAAATGTTGGCTCCAGTGAAACCCTGTATTCACGAAATTTTCATCACCAAGACAGCAAGTGATATCAAGAAGTGTCGGTGTGTGCAGTCTATGAAACGCTAAAATTCACAAAAGATAAGGATACAGGTCTTCTCGTCGTCATTGGCCTGTTCGAGCTTGTCGGCCTCCTTTCCAAACAGAGTCTGTAAAAAAAAAAAATCAAATGTTAGCACGAGATTCATGTGAAACCTTTACAAGCTGCCAGATCCCAATCTTTTCGTCAAATGCATTGCTTTCCCATGCACAAATGTTTTTAGGACAACAGATCGAAATGACTTCTGAACAAACTGTGTAAATGGATCTGTGAAACCCCAGACAACCCCGTGAAATGCCACGACAAAAAAAATTACAGTAGGCACTCATCAAACGGAAATCTCTTAAATGGAACTGCTGCTCAGACGGAACAACTGCCTCTAATATAATTGGTTTCGTACTTGAATTCTGCACCGTTGTTTATCTCTCGGTAAACGGAACTCCTGCTAAACGGAATACATTTTCCTGGTCCTTCAGGTTCCGTTTTAATGAGAGCCTACTTTAGTTTCATTACATCCAACATTTATTATATGCCCATAACATGCTGAGCAGCTTCCACTTGTTGCATTTCCTTGTTTCTCGCACTTAGAAGCAGATGGTCTAATTTACCTCCTACAGGATCATGTAAGTTGACATCCTGTTCGTTTCATGACGAACCCCTCTTAAGTCTGCATTAGCAGCAACTACACGATGAGGGCTAATTGGTCCATAATTAGAAGCGAGGATGAAACAACCTGACTAGATCAGGGACACAAAGGAACACACAGGAACAACGCTTGTCCTGTGGTACTTGTTCTTTTGGGTCCTTTTTCTAGTCGTGTTGTTTCATCCTCAGTTCTTGAGTTGTGTGAAAAATTTCATGGTGCACCCCCCAACAAGGCATCTTCTAATCTTCTATTGGTTAAGCTTACACTGGCTCCCACACAAGCCATGCTTGTGTGGGAAAGCTGCTCTGTGGGCAGCCGCCGTGCGCTGACAATCCACCAAAAATACAGCCAACTGTTCAAAAATACGTGAAATAAACTCTTCTTATGGGGACAGTCGCGTCTTCCCAAGTAGAATTTCGATGTTTTCGTCAGTTTTTCTACTTTTGGTTCAGTATCCCTTTTAAGCCATTGTAATTCATTGTGTCCCTTCTAGTCTTGACCAACTTTACGATCAGACATCACCAGGAGAGCTACTCTGGACCTGTCCATCTAATGGACACGCCCACTTCGGCCCAACGCCATCACAGAGCGTTCAGTTGCTACAAAAAGCGGTAAACCATGACATAATCACGCAGGTGCGTTAAACAGGAGGCTGCATAAAACCTAGTTAGAGGGCTAGTGTGACCAAAGAATCAGAGTTAATGCACAGCCTCAGAGATTCGCGCGGCCAAAAGCGGATCTCAGGAAGCTTCGTTAGCCGCATTGAAGCGCATTCCGTTCCTCTCATTCGTGTCGAGAGTTGTGGAAGCTCGGTCACATCAAAACGACACTGCGGAAGAAGAACCGGAAACAGGGCGGCACACTACTCGTCATACTCCGGCCAATCAACGTCCACTAAATGGACAGTTTAAGAATAGCTCCACAGGATGCACAATCATTCGGCCTGCCTGTGGCCGCCTTCAGGTGCCTTCTCTGACTGAGCTTTCTAATCCTCTGAGCACTTTAGCACTGCGGAAGATGCTCACATGCGCGACTAGCTGAGTCAGCAGAACATATGACTCTTAACATCAGAGCTGCCAAGATCTTCAGCCAAACTGAAAGATTGGGTGCTGAAATCAATAGACACAACCTTCATTTCAGGGAGAAACTAGAGGAAAATAATGAATTTAATGCGTTTTTCACAAACTACCGCATCTAGCGGCCGCGCCGTGAACTAGAGGAGGTGACGTCTGGTGAAGTTTCATGCACTGAAAACGGGCATGCCAGCAATGCCAGCTATCGCCCACATCCCTCAACCCACTCAGCTCCCACTACGGTTCGCAGAACCACTACGAACGGCACTGGCAGCAAACAATGCTCCCAGCTGGGGTAAAGGAATGGTGGGGCATGCCTCAGCACCTTTGTGGAAGGGGGAGAGTGAGATGTAAAGGAGAGGTGGAGAAAGGGAAGAGGAGGACCAGAACACTTGCACCCTGCATGCGCTACGGTGAATGTGATGCCACGGCTCATGCCGGTATGCAGTCACCGTACGCTGACAATCCACCAAAAATACAGTCAACTGTTCAAAAATACGCGAAATACACTCTTCCTATGGGAACAGTCGTGCCTTCGGAGTAGAATTTCGATGTTATTGTCAGTTTTCCTATGAAAGAGTGTATGCTTGGGCATGTTGGTAATTCATGTTTTACTTTTTGAGTGCACAAATGAACAAGGACAGTGCTGTGTCGACATCGCTTTTCGTCCTTGTTCATTTGTGCGCTCAAAAAGTGAAACAGTTTTTCCAATTTCTGTTCAGTATCCGTTTAAAGCCATCGTAATCCAACCACCAAATTTATGATTTTAAAACAAACTATGTTCACCGGCAGAAAGCCATAGCTGTGACAGAGAGTACACTACCTTCCACACCGACGACTTGACAAACAGAAGGATGTTGAGGAGCTTTGTTTCTCTCTTGTAGTTCTTTTCACGCACAAAGAGAAGGTCCAGCACCCTCTGGCCGACGTGGAATCCCAACTCGGACAGCCTGCAAAAACCGCATGCATATATCACGTCAGCAAACGCTCCACTCCCTCTCATGCTGAAAGCAGGCAACGTTGTTGGCCTGCAATTTCGTTTGCTTATTTTGTTACATACTGCCAGCCAACTTTGAAGGCCTTAGGCAGGAGTGAGAGCAGGAATACAGCAGAGCACCAGCTCAGTGCACTAAAGTAAAACGCGTCAGAAGACACACACACGTAAACGCGAAAAAAAAAAGGAATAAGATAGTAAAAATCACATGCAAATCAACAAAGTAATGACCAACGATGTCCATAAAAAAAACATGAAGCCACAGTCTGAGAAGCAGTGACATTCATAATATGTACAAAGAAAGGGAATAAATTGTACATCAGTTGGTATACTGACATCTATCCAAGTTCTTACAACAACTGCTGGTAGCCTATCCCTTTATAAGTCACTCATTTTTACCGAGTGTTTATTATTAACGTGTCAAACTTACGCAATTTGATTCCAGGGCAACGAAGACCACATGGAAATTTAGTAAAGGTGGCAAGATGACAATCAGTGCATACTCGACTGGGCCATCATGATTAGGCCCACGCTGTGTGCTTATCACTTAGCTGTTCACTATACATGTGTTTATTAAGATAGATGAACTCCAAAGCACATCTCTCTCTCTTCTATTTAGACAATGTATACAAATACACGAATATTTCTGCATACAGAAGGATGTTCCCTAGTACAAAGGTGTAAGGGTACCTTCAGTTACAGAAGGCAATAAACGTATTTGTTAAATATAGAGCACAGTACAGCTTAACACCTTTATAAAAGACATGTACCAAGGAGCAGTTCTTGTTTCTTATACGAGGTGTATCGTATAAGCAGGGGGGGGGGGCTAGGGGTCCAGCACTCCCCCCCCCCCCCCCCAACATTTTGATGGAGGGGGTAGTTTTACCGATATAAATAATAAAAATAGGTGTGTTTCTCAAACAGCCAAGGTTTTGAACAAGTGGGCCTCCCCCAGAAAAAAATTCCTGGCTACGGGCCTGGCAGGGTACCTTGTTTTCATTTTCTCAACAACCCAATTTCAATGTAGGCACATAGCAGCTAAAATAAGCACAAACGAAGGCTGCAGACTTTTGCAGTGTATATTTGTTATATATTACTTGTCTTTAATACTACACGATTTGCTCGGTAGATTGCTATACAGCGAACACAGTCCCTGTTTTCTCCAGCACAACTCTCTCACTACTACTGAGCTGCTGCCTCGCTTTCTTGGAAGTTGGCATGACGGCTTCATCATGCCAACTTCTGAATTATAACAACTTTGTTTTCGTCATTGCCACTTGCGCAACAACATCGGTGCATTACACAATACCAAAAGGAGCACTGAAAACAACATGATTAATTTGTGTCGCAGGGTCACTTTAAGCAAATAATAAGACAGCATGGATTGTTGAAAAAGCATTCCAGAAACCTTACAGGGCTTGTTTCGTGCCAAGGAAATGCATACTTTGAAAGAAAATAACATTCTAGTTGTCCACATACTGTTAGTGTAATTCAAACCACCCACCACCGACAATGGCCTTCTGATGTAGCTATGACCGCCTTTTACTGGTCAACAGCTGGAGCAGCGGAGCAGGGGACTTTAACAGAGCACAGCCTGGAGAAAACAGAACTTGTATCCTTCTCAAGGGTAACATCAACAAGTTCTTTTTTATATTAATCAGACTGAACTGCAGAAGCTACATTTTACTGCGTCTTGTAATGCACTGAAACGTTATTCCTTGTCACTGGTAGTTCGAGCACTTGTGATTAATTGTACTGGGGTCCTACTACATCATCAAGATTCTGTTCCAGTATGTCCCACTGGTGGCGCGAATCATGTCCTACATTCATCTTCACTTCTCTATAGCTAAAATGCTGCCTTGTATAATATTGACGTTTCAGAGATTCTCAAGCACTGACCTTTCACTTTGACATGGATTATTTGCCTTTAATGTTATTTCATGTAATGAGAACAGAGCTTCGCTGGGTATGCTGAAGAACACAACACACTGATTTCAAACGAAGAAACAGCACTAGAATAAGTCAAGGACAAGAGGATACAAACACAGAGCTGACAAACAAATATATTTTATTGGCTAATGTCAGCGTAGCTTCTCTAACACTGCACAAAAATGAAATGATGTACTTATCAAAACTGTGAGTTAGCATTGTATACAGCAATACCTTTTTCCCTGATATGTATACTGCTTGTGTTTTTCCTGTACATATTGACGTGGAAACCCAATAAAATATGGTTGTTAGTCAGCACAGTGTTTGTGTCCTCTCGTCTTCGACTTGTTCTAGCGCTGTTTCTTTGTTCGGAATTAGTACGTACCAACCAGCCCAATTCAAGACGCTAAAAAACACAAAAGAATAAGCAAATAAAACAAGCGCTATCGGTAACTGTTCCGACCCTCTTTAGTGAAAGGAGCAAAGAAAAACAATGGTGAAGTCGTATGTGTTTACTGCTTGTCGTGAATTGCGAAACGAAAATGATGCGAAGTTAGCACAAATGTTCACGCCATTAGGGTAAATACGAGGTCTCCTGGCTGCCTTAGCTGTACAACAAAATGGAATGACTTTGTAAAACACACACACACACACACACACACACACACACGCGCGCGCGCGCGCGCACAATTACTATAATGAAAATGTCACGCAATTCCGTTCCTTATTTATCTCCGTGAGTGCGGTGAAGGATTTAGCTTTGACGGAACTTCTTCAGTCAACAGCTCCAGACTAAAGGTCTTTGTGCAGATGTACACATAACCCAGAGTTCTAGCAGGCGAACGCAACTACGGCGAAGAATACACGTTATTCGGCGTGGCAGTGGCTTTCAAAACTACAGTTCAATAAGTAATTTGGTTTAGGAGTTCTTTATTGGTTCGGACAACTTCGTACGATAGTTAGTAGTACTGGTCCTGTGTGTGCGTTTACTTGCGTCTTCGCATTTCGTGTTGTTTAACTTTGCGATAGCTAACCATAACTCTAACCCCCCTCCCCCCAGCTACGCCGATGTTTCATGGGTAGACGAGCTTAGCACTGAGAGGTACCGTGCTCAAAGGATAAGAGCGCGACTTACTTTGTCTGAAGCTCGGGTATGGTGTAGACCCTGTTTTGACAGTACTGCACGATTTCGGAGAACAAGAGGCCGAACACGCTGATGCTGACCTGCAAAAGAAACGAACGAAAATGTTCAAGAATTGAGTGCAGCGACCAGGCGGTGTTTTGACGTCGCGAAGCCACCGTGCACGACAACCGCACAAGCTCGCAAACACCACTCAAATGAAAGTTACGCACGTCGCTTCTACTCTTGTTTAGCGGCTTGTCCAGAATGCTGACCCTGTTTCTCATATTGGACATTTTGGACACTGTAAAACTGACACTTTTTTTCACATGCAGTACTTCGGGCTAGCAGCCAGTTTCAAGTAGTTCCCGTGGTTCCCGTTTCGCGTAACGTTGATACTGATGCCGATAGGCAGTAGCGGCAGTAGATCGGTCATTAAATTTCAATCTCGAAGGCCATCTTTTACTGCAAATAGCGTTGATGGTGATGCCGATAGGCGGTAGACTGATCATTAAAAAGAAATCTCGAAGGCCATCTTTTGTTGCGGGCTGAAAAGGCAAAAAATGATCACACGGGCCACACATCTTAACATCTGTGTATCATAAGTGCACCAGATCATTGCCTTGAAGACTGACGCTCGATATGGCCGCAATTAGGGCCTAAAAAAAAAGTGAACGAGTTTTTTTGTTTTGTTTTTTTTAGCTTTCACGTTTGCAGTGCACAAAAAAAGCGTGTCCTCCGAGATTCGTAACATAAGCCACCAATTGATATCAACGTATGCCATTAAGTAGTCACCGTTGTCTTCTATATTTGATGTTAGGCAGTCTAGTAAGCACAGTAAGCATAGGCGTGCGCACGGGGGGGGAGGGGCGCAATGTCAGCGCCATACATTGACATAATTGGGAGGGGGGGGGGCGCTGCGACGAACCTTCGCCCCCCCCCCCCCTGAAGGGGAACCCTGCGCACGCCTATGACAGTAAGGTCTAGTTTGTTTGCAACCGACCATCACACGCACGAGACCACGCACTCAAAGACAGCCAATCATTTCTTACGCCGTCATAAATTTCTAGCGTTTGAGGCGCGGATCACCGAGTTAGCTCAACTAAACGAGAAAGTGATTGTACGAGGTCTATGCAGTGTAATGATCACCTTTTTAAAGTTGACACACAAATCACCACTCACTCTACATATGACGCCCTAATGTTCATACCAACAGCTAAAGGCAGTAGGAAATGTCCAACGTGCAAAATAAACATGTGACAATATTATCTGATGAGCTTGTGTCACACAAACAGCAAGCTATGCAAAAGGCATTGTCAAAAAAAGACTGCTGCTGAAGAATGAAAAGGAATGAAGGAGATACATTTCACCGAGTTTTACTTTGTTGCTGAGAAAACAATCTTAATCACCTCATGTGACCAATCTCTCTCGTGAGTATGAAGCAGATACTCGGACCGCAACAACATACAAGGCCAGGTACTGTGGCTACAGTAACGTGAAATCATGGCATTACCTGGCCAAGTACTTTTTGACACATGAGAACACCTTTGACGCAGCCAAAGCAAAGGATTGAGTGGGTCAAGCTGTGGAGAGCAACAGCCAGGCTCACATTCACATGGAGGGTATTCAATGGCATGATCCGGTGGATCATGCCATTGGCATCCTAACGCAGTGGAAAATTTGTACTATGTTAGGGCATACACAAAGCTGACTGTCACAGAGCCCATCTCCAGACGAAGTCCCAGAGTAGATATAGGTTGGAAGATACTGGAAGACTGTTCTTACGATCCACCGCTCAAGAAGTGCACCAGTGAATCAAGTTTCACAGGATCGCCACTTATGAATGAGCAGTAGCACTTTCAAGCATTGCAGTTATGGCAGCAACAAGCGACTTGCATTCATAATGAGATAATTTCAGTGAGTTCAGAACAAAGACAGAAAGAAGCAGACAAACAAGCACTGACTCACAACTCTTTCTCTGTTCTGCGCATGCTGAAATCATTCGATCCATTATGAATTCCTACCAACTAGCCCAGTTTTCATTATTTTTAGTGACACGAGCCTTTTGAGTCAGGCAATCGCACCAAAACCTGGGAGACAAAAAGCTGACTTTTATGATAAACTGCCTTGGGTAATGACCTTGAATGAATACTATGTATATTTGATGAAGGCTAGCATACTCTGTAGCAGACTGTATTTGAATGGGTGAGATGTTATTAAACCACAAATAGACATGGGGCAATGCCGTGTCAAGGGTCCACGTGCAGTTGCGACGGCACACAAAAAATGTATGCAGAAATGGGCATTCAAAAAGGTTGAATTTGATAAGGAACAAGCGTATCTGGAGCCGCTTGTCATCGAGCAAGATGACATGTTTAGTAACGAAGTACACAACACAGGACCTGTGCAAAGAAGAGACACCAAAGTCACTTTATTTTTGTTTCATTGCTCCTAAATTTCACGTTTCATGCCAAAACACGCTGCTTCATCACATAGCATGGCATCAGGCCCTCAAGGCAGTTCACTTTATCTCCCCATTGGACATTAAACGACCCCGTATGAATTTTTCATGGAGCAATGAGATAACAATCAATGTAAAGTGTCTGCAGAAGGAACACCCAGGATAGTCCTCGGCATTGCTGATGTACGATTGCTACACTCGGAACTTCCTTGCATCAAAGATCATCAGTCACCTGCACCTGCCATAGAAGTAACGTTTTCCCATAATGACAACACACCAGGGGAAAAAATCTGTATAGAATGATGCTTGGGAAAAAAAATAAAAGGTCAGACCAAAGCAAGAAATCGAAAACTTTAGACTATAACATCACCAGACCATCGATGTCGACTTCCAAAGCCCCATTAACCGTGTTTCCTAAGGGGGCTGTTTTGTCTTTGCAGAGATTAGTCTTGTGAATCCACAGGCAGAGATGTTTCATTTTCAGATACCTTCGAGTAGACATGAACGAAACGAGAGGCTGGTACTTGGTTCTCAAGGCATATACTTCCGGCAAGGAATATATCGGCAAGTGACGCTCACGGAACAGCCGAACCGTTTCACTGCTTTTACAACACTGCATGAAATCTACAACAGGCTCTGCCTTTTGGGCAAAAGAATTCTGCAGTTTGGTTTCTGAAGATGATGGACACCGTTCTGTAACAACTTAAAGGCATTTTTTGTAACGTTGGCATAGATGACATTACTTTTACTCAAGAACAAATGAACACGATGCACGCTTTACTCGGGTTCTTGAAGCTCAGCCAAGCAAAGGTGAAGATAAACGATTGAAGTTAACTTCATAAATAGAGAGTCATCTTTCTGAGAATGTTCGATGGCCGAATACACAGCAAAAATCAGCTTGATGGACATAACAGCTAAATTGATGCACATTCACTTTTTCTTCCCCTGCCTAGCTGGTCATGTCTGAGGAGTCTTTCTACCTGGCTATGCCGATGGGAAATAACAAGCGCCGACCATTTGTTAAAATAAAAAAGACATTGTGACCCCACTACAGGGGCCTTGTTATTGGAAAATAGGCTGTGCTATCGGAAAAAAAGTGCGTGTCTCTATTAGTAAAAAAAGGAGCAATTTTCATGCTGGCCATATGTATGCGAACAAGTCTACAATGACATGGCACGATTCCATAAGACCCAGTGCTGATTCTTCCTTGCCATTCGTCGTCATTTCGAACTTTACACAGACACCTCTCAGTACAGCACCAGTGCTGTGTCGTGCCAGAAAGCTGAGAGTCCATTATGCACAAGCTGAAAATCATAGGGTACCACTTTTACTGTTTACACAAACACAAGAAACTTGCCAAACAGCTGAGAAAAAGGCGATGCATTATCTCCGTATGTATTAGAGATAGATGTCACTTTATTATTTTTTAAATTGAAAATTGCACAGTTAGCTACCTCATGAACTTCACAAAACTAACAAGCAGACTTGCAAGATGAGCGCTGGAAATTCAGCAAACCGTATTTCTTTTCAACCGGGAGAGAAGCTTCTGGATGAAAATGCTCCGTATAGATTGATTGCATGCGCAAAAAAAGCCCGCTTCGGAGTGTCAGCTACCCGGGTTTTTGGCGGGTACTGAAGATATGCAGTTACATCGCAGATGACTTCACGTTACGTAGTGAAGTGTACTCGGCGTATTTCAATGTGCGGGCTCAGGGTTAGTGGCCGGCCAGAGCCCTCAGCATGGAGGTCAACCAGAACAAAACAGCTTCACTAATCAGAAGCCACGACCAGACTGCCAACCTGTCCCGGCAAGCGTGCCGAGCGTGAGGGAGCCCTCAGGATGCTCTTCATCCTCTTCCGTTCTTCATCCGCTGCCGGCTGCCAGTGCGCCCACGAAACGTTATCATGACTGCCTCCGAGTCTAGTGGACACACTTGAAAAGCCAACAAGAAAGTGTCAGAAGAGTTTACATGGGATCATGGAAAGGAAGACGTAGGACAAAATGTTCAAAGAGCCCGTCTTAAGTCCCAGGTGAGTAAGACCTCACAGCAACAAGACATTTTTATGGAACATTCTGCCATGCTGTTTGAAGTCGTATGTCTAGATTTTGCTGAACTCCAAAAGACCAAAAAAAATGGTGTCATAAAGACACTGTCATTGCTGTGTTAAAGAGACAGGGCATGCAAACACGAACTCAAGAGAGAAGTCAAAACACCACAAACACCAGCGTTTGTGGTCTCGACTTCTCTTTTGTGTCGGCCGTGTTTGCACGCCCTGTCTAACACGAATACTTACCAACTAGCTCAACTCTCTGTTATTCTAAGCTTCATTGCTCTGGTCGCTATTCACGAATGCATGGGAATGGTGGATGTAAAAGTCAAGAAAGGAGACAATACTGTCACTGAACTGCTTTAAGAGACGAGTATTTGAAAACTGGTAACGTTTCAGATGCTTACAATGGAGTCCCATTTCGCAATATACAACTTGCCGAGTCAACCGGGTAAAAGGGAACGATTCTAATGTGGATAGACCAAACAAAACACCATAGACACGAGTAAAGGACGATGGAACAAAGCTGGCATGAAGCTGCATTTTCCCGCTTGACACTATCTGGGAGCCGTCTCATTGATGGAACGAGTAATCAGAGTCAAAAAGAAGCTCTAATATCGATTGTACATAGATTTCAAGATTGTGCGTAAGTGGGCCCTGGAAGCAGCTGCCACTCACTTCAACTCACACAAAGCGGCACTAGGATGCAGCCTTCACATTCTAGTCTTCAAAGTAAGCCCATGGCTCCCAGCCAACCTCGCAATGGGCCTTCAAGATTACACTACAGTAAAATGGCAACTCAAGAAAGAAATGACGGAAGTTCCATACAATGACGGTCTGTTGATAATCGATGTCGAACACACCCAACCGACATTAAAGGGAGGCTAGCATGCATTCTCTCCGGCTTGTTCCTCAAGCTCTCAGCACGCCCTTTGCGACACGCATTATGATCGACTGTCTATAAATGCGTGAAATTTACATAGTTTGATGCCAAGGTTCTGGAGACCAAATTTAAAGCAAGTGGGATTATTAGAATACATTAGAGTGTACCATTACCAAAAGTAATTGTAATTACAACATAAATAATTATCAAATTATTGCAATCAGCAATGCTAATTTCTTCATAAACCGAATTCAACAACCCACTCAAACTACATGCGATAGTTATCTGTTAGCAGTGAGCATCCCTAAAAGCGTAAAATAAATATATTGAAATACCTGCCAAAACGCCCCACGTCCGTCTCAAACATGGTGCTGCATCAAAGGGATCGAGTATAACAAGATATTTCAACCAGCGCTGATATAAAAGAACTTTAGGCAGCAAGAATGCTTAATTTACCACTACTTCATTGTTTGCAGTATCTTCCTTGCCAATAGTGCACAGGAGTGGCAAAAGTAAGTCGTGTCTCCAAATGAAGACACTGTGTCGCAAAGGGTTAAATTAAGTTAGAAGTTTATCATCAAGTTCAATTTCATAGGTATATTCTTCAATGAGAAAATGACTGTCGATGTTTCATTCTCAACCCTTGCGCTCAAACCCCGACACCTGAATACCAGTACAACCTCACAGGTTTCAATGTTTCTCAGTATTTCAGCCGCATTGGCTCAATAAAATTTCCCGAAACTTGCCATGTTAAGTCTGTCACTTTCTTCGAATGCAACAAAAATCATGAAATATATCATATACGACCTAGCAAATGCTGCCAAAATAGACGTAATAAGTCGACGCGGAAAACTTCAAAGGTGATGTCGCCACCTGAATTATCTTCCCATGCACTATCCAGCTTACCAAGCATCCTCTCGCAGCATGATTATTTGGCATTGCAGAATAGTGGTTTACTAATACGGGTAAGATAGTTTCACAACAGTGTAAGCGCAGTTGAATGAGGATCTAGGAACAGGCAAATTTTCAGAGCACTTTCATGTACAGATTTTAATTTTTACACAAACTGATCAATATGAGCCAAATGAGCAGAAACACAAGGGAAATATAAGGTATCGCCTACATTTCTTGTTTCACGCAAAAATAAAGAGCTGTGTACGGGCTTATCCCAACATCCTCGCTCAGTCGCACTTACACATTCCATGACAAATTCTAATTAACCAGCTCGGCAATATGTTTTTGCAGAATAGTGTTTTTAATTAGTGCCTCCTTAAAGGTCTACTAAAGGCAAAAATTAAGTCGGTGTGGATTGTTGAAATAGCGTTCCAGAAAGCTCAAGTGCTTTTTTCATGCCAAGGAAACACTTACTTTGAAAGAAAAACATGTTTTAATGGTATGCATACTATAACTGCAATTGAAACCACCCCGCCTCCAAGAACGGCCTTCTGACGTAGCATTGACCATGCCCACCCTTTAGTGCCTAACATCCGATGCTTCGAAACAAGGGGCTTTAGTGGAGCACAGCCCCACGAAAATGGAACTTATGCCATTCTCACGGGTAACATCAAGAAGTTATCTATGAATCAGACTGATATGCACAAGCTGCACTTTATTTCGTTTTGTAATGCACTGAAATGTTATTTTTTGCCACGGGTAGTTTGAGTATTTAAAGGAGTACTGACACGATTTTGAAGTGCAACAAAACGGACGTTTTTGGTTTCCTTGGCATGTAGTGTTAACGCTCTCCCCACACCGCATCCGGGAAACACGTATAAATATTTAAGTTTGATTTTTAAAGTTTTCATCTCCCAGCATCTGCAAGGCAGCTTCACCGCATGGAGGGCCCTATGACGTTTCAAGTCGGCTCACTTGGTTTGCGAAATCTGGGTCCTGCATGCAGCCTAAATCACAGAAATCGCTGTCGGAGGCACTGGACGACAGTTCACTCATCATGAAC
This sequence comes from Rhipicephalus sanguineus, assembly GCF_013339695.2. Lineage (NCBI taxonomy): Eukaryota > Metazoa > Arthropoda > Arachnida > Ixodida > Ixodidae > Rhipicephalus > Rhipicephalus sanguineus. The sequence goes on along the minus strand of NC_051184.2, from coordinate 67,538,010 downwards.
CACGTTCGACTGACAGCAAAGGACAGCAGGTGCATATTTCGTGGGTTGCTGTCTGCCCGTGACGTCAAGGGCCGACTTGACACGTCACTACGAAGCCGCCCTCTCGAAACCGAAACCGAAACTGCTGGTTGAAAGAAGCGGTATTAAAAAGATATGTAATGCATCCCCAGGCACCAAGACACTCTTTTTAGGGTTATCGACACCCGTGCTTTCAGTTAGAGCAACAATCCGAAAAATTTTTAAATTCATGTCAGTACTCCTTTAAGATTATTTACACTGAGGCCCTACTAAGTCATCAGGCTCGTATTCCAGAATGTTTCACTGGCGGCGCAACTTATGTCATACACTTACCTTAGTTGCTCGATTACTTCACTGCTAATGTGTATAGTACTGGCATTTCAGACGTTTAGAGCATTGACCTTTCACTCTGACTTAAAATGTTATTTCCCCTTCAGTGTCCTTTAAAGGGACACTAAAGAGCAAAATGATTTTTCTCATATTAGTAAAGTATTCTTTCACGATACCAAAAACACCACGCCTGCTGCGAGAAGACGCTTAGTAAGCGAGAAAACACATAAAAACAAAGTGTGGGTGGCGACGCCACCTTCCAGTTTCCACACCATTCGCAGTGACGTCACATTTTGACGGCGCCTACTAGGGACTACGTAGTTCCTAATCGGTAAAAATGAAGTACATTGTCCTCTGAGGGGGCCATGGACTTAACATACCAAGTTTGAAGTAATTTTGTTGAGCCAATGGCACCAAAATACGATAAATACACTTTAAAATCTGTGACGTCACGCGGGAACTTTTCGGAGCAAAATTTAAAAATAAAACTTTGCACTTGATTTTCTCCTCTAGTAATAAACCTATGATGGCGAAATTAACGACATTAGAGTTCTCAGAGTACAATTTATCGATCTACACCTATTCATTGTTTCTCTTTAGTGTCCCTTTAAAGCCAAGAGATAAGGCACAAATTTCGAAGGTCACACATGGATAAAAGAAGGGGGCACAAGGTTTGTGATTTCATGTGCAGCTCTCACAACCACTTGTGGCTGACAAGAAATTATGAAGATTGTACATTGCAAGACATCTTCAAGAACCACTGAAATGACCACCGCGAAAAGCTTAGTTCCATATAATTCCAGCAAGGATGAGAATAAAGTAGTGCTCCACAACAACAGAGACGAAGGGTAATTTAGAGGGAAGAGGAAGAAGCATCAGGACAAGTGAAATCATGGCGCCAATTGACACCGAGTGTCCTTTGACATGCGAGAAATCTATCAGGCTGTGGTTTTCTAGGCGTCAGATACTCAATGAGTGTGTGGAGGATCCTGCATTTTTAGGCAAAGCTTTCCTTGCGATCCTCTTGATTTTGCTGGCTGTGGCTGCTCCTGCTGCTAACTGAATAGGTCAGGCTTAAATATGTGTTAGAAAGTATTACAGCAGATCCAACATGATCGTAACTAACTTTCATTATGCCACTTTCAGTTGGCAGAGTGACTTCAGGGTGTGCACTTCTCGTCTAGGCTTCCAGTCTATACTTAAATTCTTCCCAGCCTACACATCACTTGAGGTCATAGCCGAGCTAAGGAAGGCATCGGAAACAAGTTTGGAAGGAAATAATCATGGACGTTGTACCCCAGTACTGAGAGTGGGTTGAAGGGGCCCAGGAAGAGACATGTCATGTCTGAGCGGTGGGTGAAAGACGAAGTCGTGAAGGGGCTTTGGCATATGTAGATTACAACAGAGCACATTGGATCTACAGCAATCGTTTACCATTAGGCTGAACATGCATCTCGTCTCAGTGAACAAGTGTTTAAACGACTCCACGAGAGAACAATCTTGTGACCCGAAACCTTACGTTAGAGGCAACAGCTGTTGAACGCAGGCCAACAAACAGTGCCATGAGCTCAAGTGATTTTCACTAGGCTTGTGCGAATAGTATAATTTAGGTTCGAAGCAAATAGTGATTTGGTCAAATAATTTTGAATCAAATACTATATATCACATATTATAAAAAAAATGAGCAGGTTTGCCATGACCCACAATATTTTTGAAAATTGAAACAAGGCATGCGCAAATGTCATTCTTTTTGGTTCAAAGGAAATGGAAGCAACTTTGAATAGTCGCAGGATTTGACTTTCAGTAGAATGCAAGCGATACCTGTAAAATATGTTACGTTTTAAAATTTACTATACCTAGAGCATATAAGCAGGTATAAAAAGCTTTTAAACTTGAAAAATGATGAATCGATGCGAGGATAATATATTCATTTAACTTTGAAGTGGGGCTTTGCAGAAGTTAGGATTTTTTCTGAAAAGGTCTATTCACGGTATAGCACCCCTCCACTGCAGTGAAACCACCCTTACAGGGGGGGGGGGTTACATGCGGACTAATATACACCTACTCGTTGATTTTGAATACTTCGAAATTTCCAAGAATTTAAATTTAAATTGAAGCGAAATCGAATAGTGTAATATTTGTTCGAATATTCGAAATGCTCAAATATTCACACAAGCCTAATTTTCACAAATGGATACTGAATAATACATGCAGGTAGCGAATAATGATGAAGAATAATGTGCAGCCAGTAAAAGAAATACTGCCGGTATATCTAAAAAAATCATTTAATTTACATATGTGCACAAATCCAAATGGTTAAAAATCACGCGAAGAACTGCGCCTCTTGTGCTTATGCTTCCGAGTCGACTTTTTCCTAGACCTGTGCTCGTGGTGACGGTGGTGGGAATGACGGCGCTCGTGATGCGATGCCTCGCGTGGCTTACTGGCAATGCTCACAGCGCCGACAACACTGACCAGCTTTCTCGGCTGTGCTGGCGGTGGGTGGCCATATTCATCCGACGACGTGCTACTCCTGCGACTCCAGTCCGCACCACGCTGCTCATCTCTCTGCTGCCTCTGCCCCGACCGTGAGGAAGAGCCATGCCTGTCTGAGTACTGTCCCCTGTCACGTGCCGTCTTAGAGTGCTCTCGTGCGTGTGAATGCCGCCTCCGTCGGTGCTTGTCACGCACATCGCTCAACGACGAGTCACTCGTAGCGCGACGTTGGGCGCGCCGTCTCTGAGGGTACTCGTCAGCCGTGTCGCTCGAGGACGAGTCGGTATCGGCACGGTGCTCGTGAGGTTTGCGGTCTTCCGATGGGCCACCTGAAGTGCTCGGCCCTGCCTCCTGGTTGGATGGACCTGCTTGGCGGTTGTCACGCGACGCCGGCTCTTCCTCGTCCGCTGAAAGTAGGTCGATCACTACGGGAGTTCGCTCCCTGGCCGGTTTGACCACTTTTACCACGATGCAGTCGGAGCTGTCGGAGTCGCCGTCGCTGTCCACGGACGTTGTGACCACCTCCTCCCTCATGACCGCCATACCGCTGGGGCCCGGCTGGGGTGAGCGGGGCCGTTCGGCAACCTGTGCGGCACGCGTCGCTGCGGCAGCCGCCTGTTCAGATTCCCATAGGGTCCGTCTGAACCGCTCGACAGGGTTGGCGCGCGAGCACGCTGCGTCGCGCGAGCTGTACACCGTGTGAGTGTCGTAATCCGCCATGTCGTACACCGAAGTTGCAAACAGATAGAACTCGTGGACAAAGTGCTCTGTGTGCTCGCGGAGGAAAGGTTCCATGTTGCGTGCAAACTGAGGGTGCCTGATGTCGAAATTGAGGATCAGCGCCATCACGTGGTCCATGGCAGCCACGACTCTGCTTCGGTTCTGCCGCAGCACAGCGTTCAGCTCCCGGTTGAGCCAGGGGACTAGGCGGTGGGTGCAAGCCGGGTTTTCGCGGTAGAACTCGGGCGACGCTTCGCGATAGTGCGACGTGCTGGGAACGGCCCACAGGTCCAGCAGGTACAGGTGAAGTCTCTCGTCGCTCGTCGTGGCACCCCGGGGGAGGTAGCGGTTTTGATTTCTGCGAGTCGCGGAGGAGTGGCGGGCCTGCCTCTCGCGTTCGCGCCGCTGCGCCATCGCCTCCAGTTCCTGGCGCCTCTCGGCGGTCATGGTGGTCGGGAAGCGAAACCTTCGCTCGTAGACGTGCGTCGTCAACGCTGGGGGTTGCTGCAGGTCGCTGACGAAGTACTGGTCATAATCCTCGAGCGAGCGGACACTGTGGATGATGCTCTTGAACCGCTGCTTGCATAAGGGACATTCCGCTTTGACTTTGGCCCACTCTGCAAGGCAGGCGAAGCAGAACTGATGAAAACAGCTGTCGGTGAACGACTTGTTTTCAGGCTGTCCCAAGCAAATGGCGCAGCTGTCTTCGGGGGAGCTGGTGTTGCGGCTTGATGGCCGATCCGGCGTAGCATCGGTAGGCCCCAGTTTCGAGGGGCTACCTGCAGTGTTGGCACTCGGCGAGTCCCCGACTCGGTGCCAAGGCGGCGAGGAGCAAGCGGCCGCCATCTTGACTCTGCGTACGAGAGCAGCCAACTCTGTGGAAAGGAAAATTTGAAGATATTCAAGGTTATTTGTGTCTGATACCTTCATTAACTCGTATGAGTTACAACGGCAACCTGACTGGCCCAGTTTGGCACACTGTGCGCTTACAGCAGTTCCCTAACCTGGTCTCCCATCATGCTTTAAAATGAAGTCAGGTGAATGAGAGAGTGCTTCCCTAAAGACAAATATTTTATCTTTATACTAACTTAGGTTCCATACGCTAAAGGGATACTGACACGCCTTACACCACAAATGGTACACTAGTAGTTCAGTTAAGATGTCGGCACCTGAAAAAAAGAGTGTGCCTAGCAGTGTAGCACTTAACGTTGGATCACGCCACGATGAGGACAGTGGTTGAGCTCAACGATGGATAGCGATACTGATATTATTATAAGGAAATGAGAAGTTTGGAGGATGCTGAGTAACTTTTAAGAATGTGAAAGCGAAAGCCTTCCATTCACCTGCTGATGTGTTGTTAATGCTCATGTTCAACTTAGTGCTGATGTCCTGTTCAAGTTTGAAACAGTATTTCTGTCAAACTGCCTGTAAACTCCCTTGGGGCAACTATTGCAAGTGTAGTTGCGAGGTACCCACTACGCCATATTTCATCATTCTGAAAAGTAGTGAGATACCCTCTACGCATCTGTAAGCCAATCCACAGACCTACATGGCTGCACACTTTGTTGATGCTGTGGCTGATTATGATGAATTATGGCCGAGCCCTTTGTAATGGGTGGGATGCTTTAAACCCTCCACTCGTTACACAATTCACAGGGTGTGATGCCTGGCACGATTTTACTCTTCTGCCACACAGTATTACATCTGTTAACGCAATTCCTCACCCAACATGACACCTGTCTGGGGTCTTTTCCCAAAGTGGTGTCAAAGCAGCGGCATGGCTCTGTGGTAGAATACTCTTCTGCCATGCAGAAGGCCTGGCTTCGATTCCAGCTCCAACTCTGTTCTACAGCGAAAGCTGTTACGAGATCACAACAGCCGATTTTGGCGGTTTTGTTGTCTGTTCCCGCAGCTGGTGTCCGTCACAGCTAACGTGGACAATTATTAAAAAAAGATGTTTCCAAGCCGGATTTGAACCCAGCCACTGTGTGCCAGTCAAGTATTTCACCACAGAATCATGCCGGTGCTTGAAGCCCCTTTGCAAAAAGACCCTATACAGGCATCGTCAGGCAGGCGTTTCGATGTGACATAGCATCATAGAAGAGTACAACAACACCATGCATCACACAATGGAAACTGCATAATGTGTGGGTAGTTTAAAGCTTCCCACCCATTACAAAGGGCTCAGCCATAATTTTTTTATCATCATCAGCCACAGCATCGACAAAGTGCGCAACGCCTTACAGATGCAAAGTGGGTATCTTGCTTCTTCGCCGAATGAAGAATAACAGCATAGTGGGCACTTCCCTATTTGCAAAATTATCGTTCAGAGCGTGGTGGGTACCTTGTAGTGGGTACTTGCAGTAGTCCCACCGAGGGAGTTAAACAGGCTCTAGAAATGCTGCTCCTCCAACTTTCACTGTGATAACCGTACTGCGTATTCCGCACAGGCCCGGATTTCTTTTTTCTAACTGTGCAAGAAAGCTGCGACAGACACTGGCTGTAGTGGACAGCCTCGCCACCAAAATTATACGACAAATGCGATTCCATGCTGACGAAACTTAACACTCTGTGTGTATAGGCCAATCATGAGTATGCCTTTATTTTCATCCAACCTATGAACACATACTACGGCCAACGCCCTTAAATGCGCGGTTTGCGATAGCGTTCGTGAATCCGAAACTACAAGTGTACGTTTCGCGCTTTTCGAGCTTTAGCACGCACCTCCGTTGGCCGGTGATTTTATGTGCGAGAAGTCGCGTCCTGTAAAACTCGATATGTTTCACGCTAGCAGTCAGAAACGGGGACGAAGAGGACAGCAAAGGGTTACGCCAAGCAAGGTTGAACTTGGAATAACAGAGATCTGAGCTAGTTGGTACGTATTCATCTTAAAAGGCAGGGCGTACAAACACTGACACAAGAGAGAAGCTTGCGGTGTCTTGACTTCTCTCGTGTCAGTGTGTGCACGCCATGTCTTCTAACATCTTCGAAGTTTGAACTGCAGTTCAAAATGTGCGGAAAATCAGCGTTGTACCATGAGCGCCGTCTAAATTCGAAAAACCCTCATCTTGAGACTATGTCCGCAGCGCGAACACAGCACATACACACACGTACACGTAAGTTTACGCTGCAAACATGACTGCAGAGTTCATGGAACCAGATAGTCCGTCTTTGAAGCGCTAATCTGAACTACCGAAAGGCGACAACCGCGGGAATCGGGACGCTTAGAAGCGCTGTTATAGGTCTACCGTTGTGGTTTTAAACGAGTAAACGGCATTACAGTGGGCACCTAAACGCGAACTGCGGGTTTGATTCGCAGTCGTTTTGATCCATCGCTTAACAGTTAACCTAGCATGCACTCGGCACAAGAATACTTTACGACGGAAAATTCGTGGTCAAGGTCATGGTTTGTTGCTTCCGGGAATGACATCATAGCTGAGAAAGTCGTCTGATACGCATGTCAGGCAATAAAGCCAAGCATTTAACTTTCCTAGCTGCTAGTAGCGAACACAAACATCGTCGTTAAAGGCAGAAACACATAGCTCGTACTTACACGAAAGCTAGGTTCACATTTGCGTAAAGGTTAGCGAACTGACAACTGCAAGGCACGGTCGAGCCAAGGAGCTTGTAATGAGGCAAAAGTCGGCTGCACCGTGCGAACGAGCAACAGTTCAAATGCCTAAATGCAGGCAATGCAGGAGAGACTCAAGAAACGCAGTAATCAAGGGATTAAGGCTTGCGTTGGCTTCCTACAGACTGCGACGTTGGCTACGGCTCGCAGGAATGTAGGCAATCAAGAACACAGCCTTTGAGATGTGTAATTGTTACCGGAGCTACGGTCTCAAGAATAGACTTCGTAACACTGCGACATATTTTTTATTGTGCATTAAGTTTTGCACGACTCAGGGGCTGATAAAGGCGTCACCGTGTATCAGCGTTATTGTGGCCTTTAATATTATGTTGCAGGCGAAGCGCGTCATTTTAACATCTTGAAGGCCATACTTTTGCCCTACTGCGAGCTTTTATTTCTTAATGGCGTAATGTAACTTGTTTAAACAACACATGACTGAGTAGCTTGCTGCTGCTCGCCGGTTGACATCGAGTAGAGTTTTAGGATAAACTTCCGATAATATGGAGCTACCTCATAGAGGTCTGTGGGAACGCTCTAAAGTGTGCCGCCCACCTTGGCTCAAGCAACAGCAGCCCGTGGCAACCATGATATCAAAACAACATGGCGATATCCGAGTGATGGGCTGTTTTGTTCGCGTAGATAGTGACTAGTTTTGAAGAAGTTTAGTGTACGAGAGCTGCCCGTCGGTTGTGAGTGCTGTGTTTGGCCGCGTTTTCTTCCAGTGTGGGAAGAAAGTACAGCGCATGGGTTAGGGGCTTGATTACAAGCGCCATCTTGTACTGCTTCGACGTCGAGATAGCCTACACGATGACGGACGTTCGAGTTTCGTTACGCAAGATCGAGTTTCCAAAAGTTGTCGTCGATGCGCTGAACCAGATTCAAAAGCTGCTGGCCAACGAGGGCCGCAGTCCGGCGTACGCTCACGTAGCCAAGGAGATCGCGGAGGAGTTTGTCTTCCAGGACTACGAGCAACGACGAATGACGCCGCAGGCTTCGTCTCAGCGGCGGCCGCGCGCGCGCAAGCTGTCCGCCATCCGCGAGCTACAGATCATCGAGATAATCGCGAGCACCTTCCATAGCGCCAAGTCGGACATGTGCCAGAAGGTGTTCTTCATCCTGTTCCCGTCGGCAGACGCGAGCGTGATGGAGTCACGCGTTCCCCTCCTCTCCCGCCTCGTCTCTCTCTCCATCGCTCTCAAGAACCACAACGTGTTGAACTGCGTCGGCTTCTGGATGCACGTGTGCGGCTGCACCTCGGAGCCGTCGCTGCACATAGTGCGCCACGTGGTGGGCGACTACCTAAGCCTAATCCCTAGTTCGGCCGAGATGCTCAAGGATCTGGCAACCATCTCTCCACTGTTCTGCGCCAGCCTCGCCACCTCGCTGACTCACATGACTCCCACCAACCCTTCCCGCGAAGTGGTGGACCTCCTCGCCTCCTGGGTGCGCGCCCAGCCTCTAGCTCTGCTTCACACCCATGGAGGCCATTCCACCGCACCTGTACACCCAGTGTTTGCAGACTTTCATCCCCGGTCTAGTCGCTTGGTGCGTCTTGGCGCCTCTGGGCAAGGCGGACTCCCGTCCCGAAGACGCCGAACTTTATTCCTACCTCCACTACGCGTTGCTCGAGATGCTCATCCGCGCGGGTCAGGTGACTCCGCGTGCCCCCATAGTGTTTCCCTTCCTGCCCAGTCACTACGTCGTGCAAGTGGCCGAGACCCTGAAGCGAGGCCTAGCCACGGCCTCGCCTCACGGGGCCCAACTGGCCCTGAACAGGCTCGGTCAAGTGTTGCAGGCCGCGTTCGCATCCAAGTGCGTCCACGGAAATCTGGACGCCATGTTTCAGACGCTGCGACAGCTGCCACCGAACAGGCTTCTCAAGATTGTGCTCGCTCGCTGGGACGTTAAAAAGTACTGAACAGTCCTCACTTAAAGTTGGGCTAGCTGTTATGGTTCCATAGGTAGAGGACAGCACCACAAGACGAGCACTGTTCATGGACTCGCCCACAAGGGGCACCCGTCTTGTCGCTTTCCCTCCCTGTGTTTGATGTCACGTTGTCCTTTACCTATCGTTTTCAATTTTTTCGATCTGGGCGGGGTGTGACTTAAGCGTGAGAAGGTACTTCTTGCGGAAAAATAATGATCTCTTCCCATTTTTCCTATGGCTGTCCTGTGCTCTGTTCGTTGGGAAATACTGTTTGTCATATCGTGTGATGCCGGTGCACTACTCTATAAATACGCTTCGTCCATTCTCCAGTCGCACAGTGTCACTCTTCTCGTTCAGGACTTTGCGTGATCAAGATCATATTTCTCCATTAAAATTTTTTTTTTCTTGTGCAGTTGGTGTACTGAAGCCAGTCACAATCAAGAAATTTCATCCCTATACATAGCTTGCATTGACGTCACTGTGACCGCCATCTTTGTGACCAAACAGGTTGAGATGCAGGGTGAACTCTTGCTCGAAGGCACGGAGCAAGAAACAGATTAGTTCCGATGCCCCCTCCAATCCTTTGTGTTTCCCCCTCGGCGCGGCTGGCGAACAGAAGAAAGCGGGGAAAGCACAAAAGAATGCGCTGAAATGACACTGTAATGAGATAAAAAAGTCACGTGGCCGCCATGTTTGTGAACAAGCGCAGAGAACCTGTCTGTGACGTCACGTGCAAGCCATGTATAGGAAAGTTCCGGTGTGACTGGATTAGAACTGTGAAAGTTGCCTGGGCCAACCTGCTTTCAAGCACAGATTTGATTTGTGTTAGTTGTTGCCATTTTAAGTCAGCAAAACACTCCTTTGTCCTGTGACCTTGGTTGGCATTAAAATAAAAAGAGGCGCACGTGGTTCAGACTAACCGTAGTGCCTTTGCACTGTGGTACTGCTGCCGCTGTTGGGACGCAGGGGCTGATTTAGACAGATGGCTGTAGGAACATGGTTTTCTACAGCACTGCTGAGAAGTATTGAAATACTGATCGAATTGGTATTCTGTAATTAATCTGGAAAATGCAGGAAACAAGGACTAGAATGAAGGACTTACGATACAATAGTGCCTTGGGGTAAGTCTGTCACCTGTGGCAATGAGAGCTTCTTAAAGGGACACTGAAGTCAAACAATGAACTGATTTAGATTGATAGATTGTGTTCTGAGAACTCTAATGTTAATTTCACCATCACAGGTTTATTCATAGAGGAGAAAGTCAAGGTCAAGGTTTCATTATTAAATTTCGCACTGAAATCTCTGCACATGACGTCATGGATTTCAAAGTGTATTATTCTTATTTTGGTGACACTGGCTCAACGAAATTTCCTGAAACTTAGTATGGTCTATGGCCCCTGTGGAGGACATTGTACTTCATTTTTACTGATTATAAACTACTAAGGGCCTAGTACACGGCGTCAAAATCTATGATGACAACGCGTTAGATGTGGGAATTTCAAGATGAAGTCGCCACCTGCGTTTTCTTTTTGCGCATTTTCTCACTTACCAAATGTCTTTTCACAGCAGGCGTGGTGATTTCAGAATTGTGAAACAGAAATTTACTAATGTGAGAAACATCGTTTTTCTCTTTAGTGTCCCTTTAACAATTGCTGTACCATCACGGGAGTACCAGTAGGTACATGTATTCGCGAGGCTTGTGTTGGCTGGTGTTCAGCAAGGCTTGGCTTAAAATGTGAATACAATTGCACAAACGGAGCTTTCTCCAAATAGACCCTCCATTAACATTTTTCATTCTTCTGTATTGCCCATTTCACCAATGTTTACAACAAGCCTTGCTCTTCTGTAGTGCATGCTATATCGGTGAAAAGGAACAGATGACGGGCTCTTAAAGGATCTGAAGAAGTTGTCGGCCGTCCTCTAACTTAGTGGGCTGCCAATAAATATGCTTTTTGTATAATTTTGCATGGCTGCCTCATAATGAAATGAAACCTCTTCTTGTCTGGTAACAAAGAAAAAAAAAAAAACGGGATTTTTGAGTGGGAAATGAAACATTGTGATATACTGAACGCTTCTGGCCAGGCTTGTTTTGGGGGCACTCACCCTCTGAGAACAATGCCAATGCGACTTGTTGTAGCATTCCCTTGCCATACACCCTCATGTAGGTTGCAGCACACTTGTGTTGACTAAAGGAGAAAGAGCTAACGCTCATGGGATAACTCCGCTTATACTGGACTGATTCGCGAAATTTTTGTGGCATGAGATTCACGAGGCAGTGGAGTTCACCAGTAAGATAATTCTATGATAACTTGGAAGGGTATTACAGAGCCCCTGTAAAGAGGCAAGGAAGTTACTGACTGGCTTCATAAGTGCATTATAAGATTTTTTTCCTGGGGCATCAAGTACATTTTACCACGAAACAAAGAATCCAAGGGGGGTGCACTGTTGTGCTATGCACCCAAGTGGCTGAGCAAATAGGAGCGGGGCAGCATTCTGCCTTTCGCTGCCGACACGAGCATCTTGTGCAAGCACATTGGTGTTTCTGCTGAGCATAGGTAATGGAGCGGTCTGGGAGGTGTTGACGCAACATATGGGTCAAGATGAAAAACCAGTTATAAATACAGTGGACACAAAAAAAGAAGGAAACGGCACGAAGCTGGATAAGCAGCTTCCTTCTTCTTCGCTTGTTGTGTTTTATAGCCATGGTTTTTCACCTTGAAATATGTTCCAACTGGCCCTAATTTCAACATTGTTGCAACATGTGGGTGAATTGCAGCGTATAAAGATGCAGGGACAGAAGGAACGAAAGGAGAGACGAGTGCTGCTAGACAGATAATGCTCGTCTTTTCATGTGTATGCGTGGAGATTCAACAATGTGTTGTGCATGTGTGCGCCAACGCTGGCTCAAATGTAGGCATGGGCAAACAGTAAGTTTGAGGTTTGAAGCGAATAGTGATTCAGTCAGATAGTTTGAATAGCATATATCACATATTAAGAAAAATGAGCATTTTTGTCATGACCAACTAACTTGCACAATATTTTTAAGGATTGGAACTAGGCATGTGTGAATGTCACTTTTTTGGTTCGAAGTGAAGTGGAAGGAAGATTGAATAGTGGCAAGGTTTGCATAGCAGTAGGGTGCATATTATAACTGGTACAATACGTTACGTTTTAAAAATTACTAAGCGCATATAAGGCCGTATAAAACGCTTTTAAACTTACAATATAATTAATTCAAGAGCAGGTAATTGTACATTTAACCTTGAAGTGTGGCTTCGCGGCAGTGCGGATTTCCCCTGGTTGGGTGGTTTCACGGCATAGCACCGCCACGCTGCAGTAAAATTACCTTTACAGAGATGTTACATGCGCTCAAATATAAATATATTCGTTCATTTCGAATTATCTAAATTCGTGTCAAAGCAAATTTGAATACTGTAATATTCGTTAGGATATTCGAAGCGCCCGAATATTCGCCCATACCTACTCAAATGGAACGAACCGGAAACGCCGAGCTGCAGCTATATCCAATACTTTGGTTGTGTGTTGGCAAGTGTCGACAGTCGTCTGTCACACGTATTGTGTGCCATCACTCCAGAACACTACAGGCAAGTACCCAAAGTGCCAATGCTGTGAGAGGCCCGGCAAGTACTTGAGCATCTCTTTTTATTATTGTTAATGTTTACATATGTTATTACTAATGGGCTCCTATCGCACAAGGGCTACAATGGCCAAGCAGTTTTGGTAATATTGTTTGGTATTGCAAGATAAGATGGCCGTCCAGGATCTTCAAGGAATTCAGTGGTGTCCACGCCTCCCGCTTCTTGGTGGTCTGCCTAGTTCACGATGGATACTTTCAGATCGAAACAAAGTGTTGGCATATCAAAGCCGCGAACTAACTCACAGGGTCCCCTCATGGGTGTCGGCAGAGTTTTGCCTTGGGGGGTGCAAACCCGTGTTGCATCGCGCCTTGGGGAGGGGGGGGGGGAGAGAGAGAGCTGGCATAGCTTGGGTGGGGGGCAAGTGCCGGTGTGGCTTGAGGGGGGCAAGTGCCCCTTTTGCACCCCCCCCCCCCTGCCTACGCCCATGGGGTGCCTTATGCATTCGCCTCAGACAACTGGAAGGCGAAAGCCATCTTCTTTTTCTTCTCAGTAAACTGATCCTGCCCCGTCGCCATCCGAAGGCTCTTTCAGTGTTTACAACACTGAAAGCAAATATACAAGCAGCATAGTACAAACAGCACAGTGAATACTGAGAACAGAAGTGTATATACAACATATAGCAAAATACAAAATACAAAACAGCAGCACAAGAACGATGTTGTGCGATTATACACAGAAGAAGTAGCCAGCTCCACTTCGCGAACGCTGTCGAAACAGCGAAACTGATGCCCCCCTTCGTCAGGCTCATCCTCACCCATATTTGTATTTGTGCGTCTCTCATTGGTCCACCCTTTCCACCGAGCCTCGCCCTCGCCCATTTTGGCGCAGCGCAGCCCTTTCTCTCCTACCGAGTCCCACTCTCGCCACGCTGCAAGACCCCGTGACCAGCGCTACGCCAACGGACGGGGAAGCAAGGACTAAGAACAGCTTCGCTGCTAAAATAAGAATCAGACTCGGTAAAGGTATGGGCATAGGCGTGTGCACAGGGGGGGGGGGGGGCAGGGGGGCGCCCCTCCCTAATCACCCAAGAGGGGGGGGGGCGCAAAATCTGCCCCGTACATTGACCCTTCTATAGTCACCTAAGAGGGGGGCGCAAATCTGCCCCATACATTGACTTAGTAGGGTGGGAGGGGGGGGTGCTGCGATGAACCTTTGCCCCCCCCCCCCTGATGGGGAAGCCTGCGCACGCCTATGGGTATGGGGCAAAATTGGCGCTCCCTTTAGATGATTTGGGGAGCACCCCCCCCCCCTTTTTCAGGTGCGCCCGCCTGGGCTGTAAAGCCGACATGGACGATTGCACACATCAGGAAAATTGTACCTTCGGGAAAACGTGATGCCAAGCATGCGCCTTCCGCGGGGCCGTTCCGGACTCCGGCGAACGCTCGATAGATGAGAGACGACGTGCCGATGTCGCCCGACAACAACGTTTCAGGGAAGGACGCAACCACGGAGTTTCCTGCAGTAAAACTACGCTTATACGCCAAAAAAGGACGAAAGTTCAGTGGAAGACGGAGACTTGAAATGATGATGAAATGTTGAAATGATGAGGAATCGTTGAATAGGGGACGTCGACGTTTCAACTTCGTCAAGGCAGGGCAGCGCTGCTGCCTTGACGAATGAAAGCCGACTGGTAGAAAAATGGCCACTAGTGAAAGTCCACTTGCCTTGACGAACTTGAAAGTCCACTTGTGGAAAGGCTGGCTCCAGCGACATTCCATGTTTTTATTTACATCACACTGCAGGCCACGTGGCCCAAGCAGGAGGAGCAAGGTATACACGTACAAGGCACAATTGAAAATCTGAAACGAAGGAAAGTAAGCAACAACTAGCACAGAAATGAAAAAAAAAAAAGATAAGGAAGTTTGCATTAAGTTCTGTAAAGCTTGGCACAGCGAAGCACGGGCCCGTCGCCGCTCGCTGGGCAACCTATTTCTATATTTCTCTATATTACTCTATAGGGCTGGGCGGCCTTCTTTGTATCTCTTTCTTTCTCCCCGTCTTTCTTTTTCTCTTTCTCTCAGTTTTTCTGTCTTTTTCATCTCTATTTATTTCCATTTCTTTCTCTCTCTCTTTTTTCCTTTCTATTTCTTTCTCTTTCTTTCCTATATCTTCGTTTCCCTCTCTCTCTGTTTCTCTCTAGTGATTAAGACGCTCGGCTTCGGATCGTGGGTAGGCGGGTTCGAATCCCACCGCCTCACGAGGAATTTTTCTTTTCGCCAAGATTTTCTCTTTCTTTCATATCTTTCTTTCTTTCTGGCTCCCTGTTTCTTTCTCTCTTCATTTCTTCGCCCTCCTTCTCACCCTCACATTTCTCCTTGGTTTTGTGCTTCCCCCTTGCCGGACGAAGCGGCGCATGTATTCTGGCAGCGAAGCAGAAGACGAAGAGAATGAAGAGAGCGCGTACCGGCCGGTTCATGATGTTGATAATATGGGTCACGGCATTTTACACCGAGCTGGAACAGTTTCGCCGTTAAAAATGAAAATGTTGCTTTGGAAATAGTCAGAGCGTTATTCTGAATTGATTCAGCCGAGTTCACATGATGGAGATGTATGAGGTTGCATTCCTCAATAGTTAGAGAAAAAAAAATTTAAGAGGTTAGTCCTGGCAACTTAAGGGGAGAGAGTGAGGGAGTGGGAACGACGGGTTTCCATGGTTTCAGAAAAGGTTATGTAAGGTCTGGGATCTCCATAAAATTTACGATTTAATAAGCAGTGAAGGAACTTCAGTCGTGATATTCTTGGCCTCGTTTGAAGCGTTTGAAGTCCGCTAGAACGTAAAAGGTCAGTTACAGAGTCATTTCGGCCGTATTGAGAAAAAATGAAACGCACGGCTCTTCTCTGTATCCTTTCAAGAGCATTATTGCTAGTTTTGGCGAAGAGGCGAACGATTTCTGTGAGCTTACGCGTCACTTAGAAGATACATGCGTGGATTTTTTTTTCTTCAATACAACGCACTCCCCTCAAGACACACTTTTAATGATCTTAGCTACTGTTCTTTTTTTTTTTTCTGCCCCATCGTCTTTCATTTACCGGGACGGCTACACACAGCTCTCCCGTCATAAAGTGCAATATTAAATTGCTGTGAATATTTTACGTTTTTTCTAAACAGACGTGTACTTAAATCGTCTCCGTTTCTTTCTAAACACACACAACCCGTACTGAGAAGTATATTGCGCTGTTTTTTTAGAACCGGCTTACCACTCTCCCGTAGAGAAGTTCAGAGTATGCATGCTTGACTGTGGCGCAGGCACGTAGGCAAGGGGTGGCGGGGGGGGGGGGGGGGGGGGCCCCCCCCTTCCCTCGAAATTCGCCCGGCCTTCTATATTCCCAGGCAACTTTTGTTTTATTTTTGCCATGGAAATTCTTATTAGGCCTTGCCCCCCCCCCCCCTCCGAAAAAAAATCCTGGCTACGTGCCTGGTATGTATCCATATTTAAACTTTTTTAGCGCGCTCAAAAGACAAGGACAAGGAACATAGAGACAGCACGAGCGCTAACTCTCAACTGCTTATTTTTGAAAGGAACTATACATATAAGTACCCAAGAACCAGCATATAGAGCATATGTGCGGCGCAAGTCATGTGAGGTGCAGAAGGCTTCACGGGCGGTGGGAAGGATCAATACAAGCGACTGTGGGGCAAAAGAACATGGCTTCAGCCTTCGTGCCGTCTAAGGCAAATGCATTAGAGACCGTGCAAGATTATTGTTTCGGAAAGGTAGCTAGTGCACCGAGGAAGGGATGGGATTATCGGCCTCCATCACCGTGCGGGATATCCGAATAAATCTTCTCGGATTTCTCCTAAAATTCTTGAAGACCGATACTAGGCTTTATATAAAAACGACCCCGCCACTTTTCTCGGCGCATACAGCAACCATATTCTCATACTTGGAACTCCGTTCGCGCATACTAATGTACTGAATCACTCGCCACTATGCATTGACACCCGTCAGCGAAAGAACGGCATCCCTTACGCATCCGTCTAAGACGATTTAACGGCGGCAAAAGCCGTCCGATGTGGCTATCTTATCATCATAGTAATAATCATCCTCATAATTATCATGATCGGAACTTTAGAGGTCACGGGAACAGCTGCACACTTAGTTCATGCTGTGGCTGATGATGATGAAACATATCTCAGCCTTTTGCAATTGGTTGGTAGGTTTCAACCACTCGCTCGTTACGCAGTTCACGTGGTTTGGCGTAGGGAGTGTGACTCCTTGCCTGACGTACGACAGTATGGGGTCTAATCTAATGCTTCGCTGGATGAGTTGGCAAATGATCTTGAAAGCAGAGTGCAAGAAAGACGGGGCATAGAAGGACAAGAAAACTGAACGAGCACTCTCTACGTACTCCTTTTTTTTGCGCTATGCTTTTATTTTAAGTTGGTGGTCTTTTTTCAAAGCGATTTCAAACACTGGGGTGGCTCTTTGGGTAGAATTGTTTACAGCCATGCTGAGTACCTTGGATGTATTCCGCCTTGAACCCAGATTTTGTCGTATTTTGTTAAACTCCCTAAGGTGTATAACGTCTGTCTTTGTATCGCATGTCGCATTTTTCAAGGCCAGCGTCTGATGAGGCACTTAAAGGACCCCTGACACCGAATTTGGAAACTCGAGATGCTTGTGTTGTTTGATAGTCCTGCATGCGGGGGCACTTCTGACCGATTATGAGTGACGAGCGTTGCCTTTAAGATATTTTAATTTGGTTTTAAAGTAAGCCTGAGTGCTCATCTGAATTTTGAACTCCTATCAACATAACCACTAGTATGACGTAGACGTAGGCCCCTTGTGACGTTGCAGAGGTAAAGCAAGTGTTGTCGACGTCACAGACAGAAATATGCGCGGTGCATGCACTGTGGTATATTGCGAAGCATGTTTTGCTCTCCCACCTTCTCCTTCTTCGGTACGTGTCGGCAGGCAGCGTGAGCTCTCCGTGTGGTGTGTTCTCCAACTGCAGTCAACAAGCGCGTGCTGACGTCACCAATACTGAGCGCATGTCATCACGCGTGCCCCGAGGCGCGACCGCCGCGGCGCGGCGCTAGTTTCTTATCCTCTTTCGGCGCGCGTTTTGAACCTACACTAAAATGACCATAATTAACGCTGCCAGGATTAATTAGACATCACGTTGGAGCATTTACGGTGTCATTCCGTGGTTACAAGACATAGACCTACTTATTACAACATAAATGTCACAAACAAGAAATCGGCTGTCAGGGGCCCTTTAAGGTTTCACCTTAATAATTTATTGCACAATCTTGTACTCAGTAGAAGGCAACGTCACAATTGTACAAATGGTGAGTAGTTTGTTGAACATCAAATAAGTGTGCTCTAATACTTTTATTGCGATAACAATTATATGGACCCTCTCGGCAGGTTTTTGATGTCGCCGTCATGTTACGCATAAAGTCCTAATCAATAACATCGCCCAGCGCATCGTATGTTCAATGCGCCAGTAAAAGCACGCAAGCGCTGGGGACGAGCGCGGCTGCAGCAGAGATGAAACGAGTAGGCTATCTCGGTCGCACGAAGGGTGCATGGGATCGTGCCGCATGCGAGAGCTGCAGTATATGGCTCCTCAAGCAGACAGCAAACGCCCCGGCCGTCTTTCGTCGGGCGAAGGAGAAGCGGAAGGCGGGGGGGAGGGGGGGGGGGGGGGGGGGAGGGGCTGCGCCACTTGAGCGGCAACTGCGAACTTTGCTCATAAGGCGTGCACTATCCCGACAGACGTCAGGAGATGGCTCGTAAACTTGCCGTGCTCTCAGCGCTCCGCGTTTAGAGGACTGACAGCCCGAAAACCACTTCGGTCCCTGGAGCTGCCGTATACCCTTAAACTAGCGTTTTGTTGAGTTACGCGAGATCGGATCCAAAAGAGTTAGCTGATAGCCTTACTTCATATAACTTTCCAATTTGTTGCAATGGCATTCATTGCTTCGCCCTTGAGACGAAATTGTGATTTCTTCTCTTCTGTTACAACATATTTTTGTAAATATGCGCGTACTTCTACGCCTTCTTTTATGATGTTGATGTTAGCGACTCGACATCTGCTTCACCGTATAGTTACTTCATTAAAGGCCGCGAAAGGGTCCTTCGGCGACGTGAACAAAAAAGGATTCCCGAGCAAAAGAAGCACGAACGAATGTTCTAAACACATAACTTAGCTCGAGCCGCTAGGTTATATAGCGCAGCTGCTCGCAGTTCTTTTGTCTTCCTAATTGACCTGCATGCCGCGACCGCAGCTGCGGTAAACTTGTGCACTCCCGACTGCGAGATTTGCCCACCATAGAACAGCGGTACCAAACGAAGCTGCGCTCCTGGAACCACGTAAATATTTCTTTTGCACGGTGATGTGCTTTTTCTTTTAAATGCGAAGCATTTCTTAGCGAACTTCTGCGACTTTGAGCGTATCTATCTATCTATCTATCTATCTATCTATCTATCTATCTATCTATCTATCTATCTATCTATCTATCTATCTATCTATCTATCTATCTATCTATCTATCTATCTATCTATCTATCTATCTATCTATCTATCTATCTATCTATCTATCTATCTATCTATCTATCTATCTATCTATCTATCTATCTATCTATCTATCTATCTATCTATCTATCTATCTATCTATCTATCTATCTATCTATCTATCTATCTATCTATCTATCTATCTATCTATCTATCTATCTATCTAGCCGCCTACGACTTTGTGCTCTCCTGGTCGTTTGGATAATCGAATGTGCACCAAAATTGGTGTGGCGTAACATGACTGTATGATGAACATAAATGACAAGTCATAACATGAAAATCATGACACGCATATCATGTACAGCATGATTTACATGCTACGCTCATGGTGCGCTGGCGGCCGTTTCGCTGGCTTTATATACACCAAAATTGGTATCTTGTGACATGACCGTGTGACTAACATAAATAACACGAGTTAACATGAAAATCATGACACGCATGTCATGTACAGGATGACTTACGTGCCACGCTCATGGTGCGCTGACGGCCGTTTCGCTGGCTTTATAAACACCAAAATTGGTATCTTGCGACGTGACTGTCTAACGAACATAAATAACACGAGTTAACATGAAAATCATGACACGCATGTCATGTACAGCATGACTTACGTGCCACGCTCATGGGGCGCTGGCGGCCGTTTCGCTTGATTTATATACACCAAAATCGGTATCTTGTGACGTGCCTGTGTAACGAACATAAATAACACGAGTTAACATGAAAATGATGACACGCATGTCATGTACAGCATGACTTACGTGCCACGCTCATGGAGCGCTGGCGGCTGTTTCGCTAGCTTGATCTACCACGAAATTGGTATTGCGCGACGTGACTCTGTGACGAACATAAAAACACGAGTTAACATGAAAATCATGACACGCATGTCATGTACAGCATGACTTACGTGCCACGCTCATGGTGCGCTGGCGGCCGTTTCGCTAGCTTGATATACACCAAAATTGCTCTCTTCTGACGTGACTGTGTGACGAATATAAATAACAGGAGTTAGCATGAAAATCATGACACGCATGCCATGTACAGCATGATTTACGTGCCACGCTCATGGGGCGCTGGCGGCCGCTTCGCTAGCTTGATCTACCCCGAAGGTGGTATTGCGCGACGTGACTGTGTGACGAATATAAATAATATGAGTTAACATGAAAACCATTCCTCAATGACATACAAGACGATGTATGCAGCTCTCTGCTGGCTGCTTCGCATTACATCGATTCCCACAATGCGTGGGATCTGCCGGCTTTTATTTCTCGAAAACACTTAAAATCCATCGTGACAGCACGAGCAATCTCTACAGTGGCATCATACTTCGTACCAAGTGGGTGAGAGCATAGGCGTGCGAAGGGGGGGGGGGGGGCGAGGATGGGTCCCCCCACCCCCCAGTAATCATTTAAGGGAGGCGCCAAGTCTGCCTCTTACCCTTGTTCAGTCCAGTCGGAATCCGTACCTTCACTGTCTGTTTAAAGGGCAGGGTTATGGTCATGAAGCATTTTTTCCCATAATGACGGCCGGGGAGCCCTGCTGTTGCATTCCAAGAACGGTTTAGTTCCCACATTTATCACAGGAAAGACAAGGACCAAAGGCAGGCCGTTACGAGGAGCACGTCATAATTTAGTTCTCATATTTGCATCCATGGTGTAGCCTGTTTTATTTGGGTACTGGTCTATAAGAGGGGGAGGGGGATCGCTGCGGTGAAAGTTTGCCCCCCCCCCTCCCCCCCCTTCCCCACCTCACGGAGTACCCTGCGCAAGCCTATGGGTGAGAGGATATAGTACTTAGTTTCCGATAAGGGATTGTGCAGTGAGAGAAATTAACATAATTATGATGACAAATTGCGAATGAAGCCGCAGTTTTCAACGCGCAATATGATGGCGCGATACCTGAATAGTTCGTCTAGTTCTAGAGACAAAGTTGATTCGGCTTGCCGAATGACAACGGTAGCGTTGCACGTCTTCCGTTGTTAATTACTGCACAGCTGTTTTCCCGACACCCAGTTATTCTTGGTCCGCTCGGTTGTTAGGTGGCGGAATTGTCTCACGCCTACAGCTACAGTACAAATTATTTATTGGGGATGGACAGTTCTGCGGGGCCCCTTTATTGCGCAGAAAGTTCTCGGGGCGCAGCGTCCTGGCTGGGATTATACGGGGGCCGAATTGTGCGATGATCACTATTGGAGATGTCGCTTTCAGTGCGCGCTGATTGGCTGGTTGAGGAAAGACGGGCAAGTGGTCCCCTCATTCACTGGAAAAGAGTGTTTTTACATCGCGCAAGCCGGACAACCATCGGACAAGCGCCGAACGATCAATGTCGCCGATGTTGATCGTCTAAGAATACGGCCCATTGCATATCATAGGATCAATACATAAATTGAGAAGAAAAAGAAGGCGATGGCTTTGACCTTCGGGTCGTCATAGGCGAATGCATAAGGAACCCTGTGTGTTTTTTTGTGTTTGGTTGAGATATACGTTATTTCTTGTGCGCTTCAATATGATCAGAATCGTCGTAGTCACCCCGAACTTGCTGCTGATATCGATGCTGATAACCTTAACATCACATGCACAGTCAAAGAACTCGTCACATGTAACTGAAGTGCAAAAGCAGCTGCATCGATAGCGATCGTCAATACATAGAGTGCAGTTCGTTCTTAAAGAAATACCTAACCGAAAATAACTTCAGGACAGCAGAATAATCTATTTTTATGTGTTTATCGAGGAATAGAGAAGAGGCTCATAGGACAAATTAAGCTCAACAACGATACATTGGACGTCTGCAGGGCTATAGATGCCATATCACCGCTGCAACTAGGCACCCGAATAGTGACCATTGCACGGCACTTTGCACCTGCTATTCATGCCGTGAATATGCGCCGAGGAAATATGCATTTATCTTTCATGCTTCGTTTTTAGACAATAGATAGTATCCCGTTGTCCTCTGTGGTGTATTTTACGCAGTGCAAAAGATGTGATGGACAGACCGCACTAAGTCGTCTTGTCTGGTGTTTTTTTTTTTCCTTTTCAGACAGAAAAGGCATTTTGGACATGGCGAAGTCAATTTGGATTCTTGTGACGTGCCTGTTTTGTGTGTGGATATCGGTCACAACTGCCGAAATAGTATGAGAATTTCTTTTACATTCACAGAATGCTTTTTGGTACCAATCTTGCATGCCATGTTTCAGACTGGATACAGCGAGTTAATATAAAGATATGTACTAATGTTTCAAGTTTACGGTATTAATGAGAGCTAACAGACAATTATGCCAAGGAAAGGGGATGTTATTTGTAGCAATTATGATGTAAACGTGAAGAAAGTAAAGTGGACGAAAAGATAACTTGCCGCCGGCAGGGACCGAACCTGCGACCTTCGAATAACGCGTCCGATGCTCTACCACTGAGCTACGGCGGCGG
This sequence comes from Rhipicephalus sanguineus, assembly GCF_013339695.2. Lineage (NCBI taxonomy): Eukaryota > Metazoa > Arthropoda > Arachnida > Ixodida > Ixodidae > Rhipicephalus > Rhipicephalus sanguineus. The sequence goes on along the minus strand of NC_051184.2, from coordinate 67,515,292 downwards.
TCATCCTCCCGTCCACTTTGTGGGGTATATATGTGCATTTAAACCTAAGAGTGTTAGTCAGCACCGATCGCAGCCAAGGCGGCGAGTGTGGAACACTATTTTTCTGCCTGTTGGCGTTCCTTGGCATCATTGTCTGTTAGTTCTCATTAATATTGTGTCTAACAAAGAAAAACGAGCCCTTAAAAAGCCATCTTCTTTCCTTCAAATTTACAGTACCTAATTTTTCTCCATACCAATAAATCATAAATCCAATAAATTTTCAATTAGCTCAGCACATTGGCGCCATCTACATGCCCAATATGTAACTTTGGTGTAATTAATAAGTAACACACAACCATGATGTTCAGGAATCCAATGCCGGGGATATTTACTGCGCAGCGTTTCTAGTAGCTCCTTCCTAGAAAACACGTAAACTCTACGTCACTTATAGGTCGAAAAGCTTACCGTGCTGTCAATCAAGTCGTTCTTAGTAACCTTGAATTAATGCAGTGCGAGAGCATTAGATGTTTACCGCCAGTGAACACCTCTATGATGTTTCATGCGTGCCATATTTGCTTGAACATTAATAACACGCGCCGCTGCTTTTTATAACCCGTTTCATACGCAAGTAGAGAGTTGAAAATGAATATAGCGTATCAGTTGTGCCAAAGTCGGCAAGGTGTAACAACTTGACGTTTATACGGCAGTAACCACACCACAGAGGGGCCGGGGGGGGGGGGGGGGGGGGGGGTTGTTCACCTTCCTGTAACGTATGAGGGGCGCCAAGTCTGCCGTCTGCCTCACACCTTGACGCAGTCGGATTGGTTCCGTCAATTTTTAATGTGCAAGGTTATGACTATGCAAATTTTTGACGATAATGACGGCCAAGGACCTTGCATTCCAAGAACTGTTTTATTCACATCTTTAGTCTGGGAGAGATTGGGACCAAGGGCAGGCCGCTATGAGAAGCGTGTCATCACTTTATTTTCATTTTTGCATCCATTGCGACGTTTGTTTCCTTTCGACTTTCGGACATAGCCTTTAAGTGGGGGAGTGGTCACTGCGGTGAAGCTTCGCTCGCCCAAATGGTGAACACTGCGCACAAGTATGGGAGTAACACAAATGGTCAGGTCTTGCGTTCATTTTACTTCTTACAGTCACTACCTGCATATTTCCGTTGTGCGTCCCACTCAGTTGCGACCATGGGCGTCGGCAGGGGGCTACAAACGGTGCACTTGCCGCCCCTCAATCGCCCCCCCCCCCCGACCCACGCCAGGACCGACTCCTCAAGCCCCACCAGCGCTCTACGATGCCACACGGGTTTGCCTCCTCTCAACCCCTCCTCCGCCCTCCTCCCCCCCTCCCTCCATAGAAAAATATGCCGACGCCCATGGTTGCGACCCATTGTGGACGACTTTGTCATATAGGCAGTAGCACGTAACACAGGTAACCAAGAGACATAATGCAGCGCTAAAACACAATCACTAAGATGAGGAACACAAGACGACGTGACAATCCGTCGTCTTGTGTTCCTCTTCTTAGTTAGTGTGTTTTAGCGCTGCATTACGTCTCTTAGCAAGCATAAACTCGCCCAACACGTTCTTCTACAGGTAACCAAATAGCACGTCATAGTTCACAGCGGTCAGTCTATTCTTGATGTAACACTTGGTGAATGCACATGCATGTGATTCCCGAATAAGAAAAACAAAAGACAACAAAACAAACTAAACTTTATGTATACGCTAGGAAGCACTGATGCCTGCAAATGCAATGAGGTGAAATATCTTAGTCTTAATGTTATGTCATACCTATTTTGAACCCCTTATTCCAGCAGGATGTCACACTTGAGATGAAGATACCGTGATGTGTTAGCACATGTTAAACTATACATGTTTATAAACCACACCAGGCCATGCTTGGGGTGCACCTACTTAATCGAGAGTGCTTATCAAAATCATCTAAATAACAATGTCGGCTGCGCTTACAAAAATTAGCAGCCAGACTCATATACTCCAATTACTCAAAGAAAATAGGGCTTCCAGTTCGCTGACCATTGCATACTTGCCACTAGCTTTACAGTTAAGAATCATTTCTAGAGTAAAACACAGTTGTCTTTTGTAACATGGTGACTTTAAAATACCCCGATCTCGTTATCTGCCTCAACATTCTAAACAGTCATCGAGGCTAAGTCATAGGTGGGAAATTCGTCAACGCACAAGTCACATGAATATTCGCAACTGGCGCACTTTCTTTTTCCCTCGGCCATCTCGCTATGGAATAAATTACCAAACGTTTCCTCTGTGTTGTGATACTGTCGATTCGTTTGCAAATCATGTCCGATGTATTGCATTATCATTGTGAAACTATGGGATTGCTAATAACTACGGAAGATTCCACGTTATTTTAACAAACAAAAGGTGCATGTATACAGTCGCGCTCAATGTGACTTGCAAAACGGGAGCGCGTGGCCTCACGAGTTTAAAGATTGCGCATGGCTTCAACTTGCTCCATTTCTGTAACTAAATATTATTTTCTTATTCGGAAACATCCTACAGTGAGAGAACAGCGTTTAGTTGCAGAATTAAGAGCTAGTTGAAGGAATGCGCAATCCTTAAACTCGTGAGGCCATGCGCTCCCGTGTTGCAAGTCATATTGGGCGCGATTGTACCTACTCGCTCGTGCCATGAAAGGTTAGCAGTACGTTAAAAAAACAAAAAAAAAAACTAATGAAATGTAAACTTTGTGATCCATGCGCTTGAAGTACGATGCTACAAACAGATGTACGAAAATATTTTTCATTTCTTTGTCAGTATGAAGTACAGGGCCGATGAAATGAAAAAAAAAAAAACACAGGCAACAACAACGATCGATGAGCGGATTATTGGAACGGAAATATTGAAGTCATTATCTATTTTACTTACAATGCATTGCCATTACACGGCGTATAATTGAAACAAAGTAGCCATATAGATGATGCAAGCCTAAAAGGGGGCACACTCTTCATTCTTCTTTCAAGGAAACGACGGTAGCTTACGTTTCCGGATTGCGGAGAATGCGGCGGTCAATCAAGGAAGCTGACAGGGGATGCAGGCAAACGGGAGAAGGGGTAAGGATGGCGCACATTCTTCTTGTCAGTTCCCACAAGTTGCGTGGCTCCCCGCTGCTGAGCCGGTTCCTGCAACCTAACCTCTCGAACATTGCACATAAAGACGTCACGAATCTGAGCCACGTTACGTGGTCCGTTGGCGAGCCGTCCATTGCCGATACAGGCGCGCATGCTTCATCAGGCAGTATGGAAGACCCTCAGTAACGCCCCCGTGGTTGTCTCACAGTGCTGATGACGTGATGGGTACGTGAAGAAGTGCCTCCAGTGCAAACGCGCTTTGCGGTGCTTGACGTGTTTTCACAACTCTTAAGGGACGTCCCCGAGTCGCCATTCAAGAAAGCGTGGGTGCAGACGAGTACCCTAGGAAACACTTCACGAACGGCGAGTTAGGATCGTTCGGTCATCCTGATATTTGCCAAGCGCATGTACCGTATGATGCCGCGTATGACTTGCCCTTGCAGCTTAACCCATACCCTAAGCAACAACCAGCAGACCAGATATAAAATATTGCGCGTATGAACCGCACGTTTCCACCGTTCAGTTGCATTTTACACCTTAAAAAAATGACTCCACTAACTGTGATCGAATAATAATAATTTTTGGGGTTTGGCGCCCCATAACCACTATATGATTATGCGGGACACCGTATAGTGGAGCTCTCCGTAAATATCGACAACCTTGGTTTCTTTAACGTGCACGTAAATCTAAGTACGCGGGCCTCTAGCATTACGCCTCCATCGAAACGCGGCCGCCGCAGCCGGGATTCGATCCCATGACCTTCGGGTCAGAAGTCAAGCACCGTAGTCCCTAGACCATCACGGCGGTGTAACTGTGATGGAAGGTTGCAAGAAAACAACTTGGTCTTCACTCCATTTTATTCACCAGTGGCACTCCGCGATGCCCCCCCCCCCCTTTATTGTTAGCTTTAGCCGTTGCTGCCTCTGGCAGCTTGCATTGCCGTAAAGTAGTGGCGTAAAGCTATCTTCCTTTCATTAATATTTTCCTTAAAGCACTGCCGTGAAGTCACCCTGCACACCGAAATTTGCGTATAACTCATACCCCGATTTTAGCCCCAAGTTAACTTTGTGAAGGCGAAAAACTTATATGCCTCATAAAACGCGAAAATGACCGTTGGCGGCGGCGTCAGCACGAAGTGATGCAAAAAATCATCGTGTGATGACGCCTACATATGACGGCATCACGACTTGGCACAAACACCAAATTTCGTGACGTCATTATGACGTCCCATAACGTGACGCCAATAATGAGGTCAACATATGACATCCTCACTTCGTCAAAGGTGGGCTGATCCCCGAGGCAGTGCAAAACCACGTTAGCTGCGGAAAGCTTTTGAGTGTGTGCATGTGTGTGGAGGCGGGGGGGAGGGAGGGGTGAGCGTCAATGCAAGCGACTGAGAAGAAAAAGAATAGGAAAAGGAAGACGAAGAACACGGCTTTCGCCTTCGGGTCGCTTAGGTGAATGCATAAAGACGTGTGACTTTTTATGTGCGGGTTATATGCAAGAAAATACGGTTTCTCTAATATGCCTATCTGCTATATTCCTTGGCTGTAAAAGAACATCGATAGCTGGTTTCCACAGTAAAATTTCTCGCTCTTTCTCTTTGTCCTTACAGTGTGTTGACAACAGGGACTGCTGCAGTGGCAGGGTCTGTTTGCATTACAAGTGCTCCAAGTCGGTTTACGTCGCGTGGGGCTGACAACCCTGAGAACTGCAACGCGGGATGAATGATCCAACGATAAGCAGCAACGAAAGAACAGCCGAATTCACGCTGCACTGGGGGAACCGCTATAACAGTGGTTACCACGCCAAATTTCTGCTACTAATCTGACTAATAATTGCTAATAACGCTAATCGTCACTAACACGCACGATCGAATAAACTATTCCTCCCTAAAATAAACAACATGTGATGCTATTTGCGCAACGTCGCATCCTTTTCATTTATTAGTACGCATATCACCTAGGCAGTAAACTTTAATTAAGCAGCATCGATGTATGGATATTTCATTAAAGTGCGGGCTGCTCTGGATTTGTTATAAGGTAAGTTGGATTATTGAAAGAAACAAACACGATAGCAACTGTCTGCGATTCCTTGGATTCTGTACTCATGTGCTGCGACAGTAGCTTTTTCCGTCTATCTAATCTCTGCTATCACTTGTTTTCGCAGTGAGGGTGGCTCATACCCACTGAGCGCGATTGGCTAAGTTAAAAATATTTTATCTAAATCTGCAATGTAAACAAATAGTATAACCTGGTCGCTGATAATCCTTAATCATGCCTCAGTCGCCGCGTGTGCCAGTTAGTTGGTCCGCGAAGTTCACTTGACGATCTAGCTAGAAAAAGACACCATGCACGGCGAAGATGTTGTTCTCCACCAAATATGCCACCATCGGCGCATCCTTATACACATCCTTAAATATGTGACCGTTGCACCATTAACTATTTTTAAATACAGCCTAACTGACTTGCCACAATTGGTGCTGGATTCACGTAAGCGATATCAAAAGCCCATATTGTCACTGGGTCGTGACGTTAACTTTGGTTAACGACCAATTACGCTTGTTTGCCGGCATTTGATATAGTGGTATCGTGCGCATTAAATGTACTGGAAGTATGCACAAGACACTGAGAAGTAGATCATTTACGTAAATTATAAATAAAAAGACCATTGCGGACACCTGCAGAATACAGATTCTAATTGGTTTTTGGATTAGGATGGGTACAAGACACGAACGCCATTTGTTCGCTGCCATGCTTAGGAGGCTTCGGGCCGGGGTGGCCCTTATCCTGGCTGTCATCTCAACGTGGAACTGCTCACATTTACTCCTAGGTGCTACGTTGTCCGTACTGCTGTGTTCTAGGGATGCAAGCAGGTGCATACCATCTTTATATGGACATGCCAAGGGTTGCAGTCGGAACGCTTCCGTCACTTCCTTCAAGACGGCCTTCGCTACAGTGACACGCCCAGCTAGGACAGCTGGATACACCGATAATAGATTCCACAAGACACTACTTCACTTCATGAACTACACCGGTCTTACGACGGCACACATTTTAAACACACACACACACACACACACACACACACACACACACACACACACACACACACACACACACACACACACACACACACACACACACACACACACACACACACACACACACACACACACACACACACACACGCGCGCGCGCGCGCAATATTATGCCTGAACTGCAAGTATACGTCGCAATAAGAAAAATGCAACTACGAACTGGTTCCAATGGGAACATTTATTGACCGGTTGGCTCCACTTTCTGAATTAAAATTTCGTGGATACGGACTAAAATGCTTTTCAAAGATCAAGAAATGCGCCATAAACTACATCATGAATGGCAACGACTGATTTAAATTCGTCTGTGAGTGATACTACAGCTAATTCAGTCTAGTGGCCAGGCCTAAAGGCAAACTGATTTTTAAGAAGGCATCAATCAAAAATGTAAAGATCACTTCCTAAATGTCATGTATGTTTTATACGAGTTTTCCTGAAAAATCAAGTAATTGCTACAATTCCGTCATCAACATCATCATGTTTCCGCGACACCTTCTCGCATGGTGGCTGAGTGTATTTATTTACTGGTTTATTTTTATAACTCTATATGTTGCATTACATTTTGTGCGCACATTTACGTCTTTAAAGCCACTCATGTCATTGCGCTTATTGCGCTGAGGTATGTACAAATCGATAGATAAACACGGAAATAAATAAATTCCATGTACGCCGCCGGACCACAAGCTGTGCCATTGTCCTCGATAGCCTCGGAGAGACAAGTGCTTTCGAACGCACTGCGATGGCTGGAGAATCGGCCACTTTTCGTGCACGTGCTGTTAGAGCACCGTACCCCTCTCTCGTTGGCCCACAACGCAGTGAAGACACTCTTGTGCTTTTTGAGGGCGACGGGCTTGTGCGAGCGCCTCTGGCTTGTGGTGCCATCCCGCACGCCCCAGTGAACTCATGGCCTCTCTTCTTTATTTTTATTGCGATAGCAATTATATGGACAGCCTCGACGGGTTTTTGCCGTCGCCGTTGCCGTCGCCGTCATGTCCCGTATGAAGTACAAAGTGATAAGATCCCCCCGCGCATCGTATTTTCTACCACGGGTAAAAGCGCGCCAGCGGGGGCGACGAACGCGGCCGAAACAGAGGTCAAACGAGCCATTTCCGTCGCTCGGAGGGTGCATGCGATAACATCATCCCGCTCGGGAAGCCTGCCGTCGAAGCAGACAGGAAACGCCCCGCCCGTCTTTAACGACCATGAAAAGACGCGAGGTGGGGGGGGGGATGTCGCGCGAGCAGCAACTTTGAACTTTGAATCCAAGGGCGCGGTCGTGTTCGCTGGCGCGCGCGCTATCTCGGCAGCCATCACAGCGGGCCGCTCGTTTACCCTTCTACGTGCTGCGCTCTCAACGCGAAGTGACTATGCGGAGAGCATCTCTCCCTTTAGCGGCCGTATTATCTTACACCAGCGTTTTGTAGTTACGCGAGATTAGATACAAAACAGTTAGCTGTCAGCCTCACTTCGTATAACACTACAATTTGTTGCTATATCGCATTGATTGCTTCGCCCTTGCAGTGAAACTGACTTTTTTCTTCCTCCCTCCCCTACTCTTCCTTTCTCACCTTCCCATTTCCCTTCCCTAATCCCCCAGTGTAGGGTAGCCAACCGTGAGCTTTTGTGGTTAACCTTCCTGCCTTCCTGTTTCCTTCCCACCTGCCTGCCGGACGAATGGTCTCCAATTCACCCTATCCTCTTGATAGTCCATTTTAGTCCTGCGACCTGCTGTGCTGAGGTAGTCTAAGGTGCTGGAAATCAGTGTTGTCATTAGAACCTTAATACTAGTATTTTACTGCGTCCTCCAAGCAAGAACTGGTCTCGATCAGTTTTATGCTGGCGACATAAAATGGACAGCTGACGTAGACTGTCACACTGTTCGCCTCGTGTTTGAAACTAATTCGTTCCCAGCGGGTCCGAAAAAAATATAGAATTATTCCTGTTCTTAACAAACACGGGAACCGTTTATTAGTGGCACGAGGAACGAGCGACACTCTCGTTCCTCTTCTAAGAACTTCCGGTCGAGCACTTACTTCCGGTTTTCCGCATATTAAAAAAAAATCTCGTAAAAAATAAAACTGGTACGAAATCGATGGTTCTGGTTCTTGTTAACAGTTATATTGGGTACACATTATATCGGAGCATATGTTTACTTGAGAAAAGAGTCAATTAACCGTCAGGATAACTAATAAAGTTTAATTGATTAAATTTGATTAAAGGGGACATAAGCTTTATTGAAACCAAGTGGGAGTGGGAATGGAGGAGCCAACAACCCACCCTCCGATGAGAATTTGCAGCCAGCTCCCTCGCGAGAAGCGTTGGAGGGGTCATTAAGGAGAAAAAAAATTTCACTGAAAGATTGTGAGCCCCTGGGATCGTGGCGTCACCTGAGGGAGCTGATCTCAACCACGGGCTTCTCTCTACGTGGCCTCCGGGATCCGCCTCGGCATCGCGCGAAACACAAGGTCAACCTAAGGAATACCCCAGGCCACACAAACTCTGACGTGCGAGTGCGACTACCAGACACCTAAGTCAGGTATTATGGTCTCCTCCAGAACATTTTGTGGGCAGCACAAAACTGATCGAGACCAGCGCCTGCTTGGATAAAGGTGTTAAATGCTAGCGTTCTGGTTCTAATAACACCCCTGATTTTCATCACCTTAAACTACCTTCTCGTAGTAGGCGGTGTTGCGCAAGAACATTCGAAGTTTTGTTATACGGCCCACCCTGCCAAACACCGCAGCTTAATTTTTATTTGCACTGGTCCGGACTGAAGGCGCGTTATTCTGGAAGGGCACGAATTTGCGGACGGTCTAGGGGAGCCTTGCAGGAAGAAGCACTCACAACCCTGTGAGTCATGCGATTTCACGCGCTGATTAAGCCTGAAAGACCCACAGATGTTCTCTTTGTTTTAGAGATGAAGTCCACGCTGTAGCCTACGAATATTGAAAGAAAAATATTAATAGAAAAAAAAAACCGGGGCGTCACAGCTGCGCGAAATGAGGCGTCTATACGAAGATCGCAGGCCTTTATTTTTATTTTTTGAACAATCCAAGTTGGTGCGCTTGAAACATCGTTTTCGTGGTAAGTTTTTTTTCGAGACCGTTTATATGCACGTCATTTATGTAAGCCAAAGCACGCGTGTTTGTTGAGGCTTTATATTTATTTATTGCTTTCTTAAGAATGCTGCTATCTTAATAATACAGCCGAAGTGACGCTGACTACGATTCGCATTTTTTAAGGATTGTGCCCAGTAGCTAATTTTTACCGAGATGCGTTGTGACGGTTAAGCCAGTGTCATCGAGTGCTCTGAAATCTCAAGGTAGGTAGCTTTCATAAACCTGCACGTAGGAGACAAACAGCGGCACAACCACGTGGTGGCCATGTTATTGTCACGACGCATTGTATCTAGCCCCCACTAACAATCGCACAGAGATATCCTTTTGACATCGATAACGAACATGGATCATCTAGGAAACAATCGCGCTTTTAACAACTTTACATGGTTTGTAAGCTCATTAATTCAATTCAGGATAGAAAAAAGGTAATGTTCCGGATGTTTTTTTTTTCTGATAATATTAGAAATTGAATACGAGATACCGGATACTTTAGAAGACTTTCTCACCTGGAATTCTTTATAGTTCAATGAAATGTAAGGGCGCAACCGTTTTTGAGTTTTACACCAAAAAAAGCTTTTCAGTTGTCCGCATCGTTAATGTATTTTTTGTCTATTAGGCTTCCTTTAAGGCTTTGTAATTTGATGTTATGATTTATATTTAGCGTTTCTGACAATTTATGTTAGTTTGCAGCTGTGTCGTGTGTTCTCGCCTCTCCCCCCTGTTTGCGCTTTTAAAGCCTAATTATAGGACCATAAGCTCGAATGCCACTATGCTAACGCCCGTTAATATAATAAAGGTAAGAAAACAAGATCGCGTTATCTTTGCGCATTCTTTGCGATAAAAAAGGAGACAAAGGCTTGATTGTCAGAAGAAGCACACCAGACCGCTTCTCAAATGCGCGAATGCAGTCGTTTATATTATCACGTGGTCGGGACGTTCAAGAAGGCAGCAGTCGGCGTGTTCTAGCCGAAACCCTTTATTCGGGCGAACTTGTGCCCAGTAATGAAAAGTTAAAGTACGAGCAATACACGCTGTTCACTGATAGCGGCGAACAGAGCGTCGGCCGTCGAGTAATCTAATCTGCGGTAAGGCGCGTCGGCATTTAATAAATGGGTCATCGAACATTCCAGCCTTATCGCTGGCGGCCACGTAAGTTCCAGAATAAATTCAAGTGTTCGCGTTCGCGCGTTCAAGCCTCTCAGAAGATAATGAAATAATCTGGAAGGTTCCCAGACATTCGGGTGCGGTTTGCGCTAGGCAGTGGCTATGCGTGTAACGAACCAGTTACATAAAATAGCCAAAGAAGCGCGCGTGGCAATTTGATACCGTTGTCTTGTGTGACGGCCTGCATACCTGAGGCCTACAGCGACCGAGCACGGGAGCACGAAATTTCCAGAATCTGTTGAAAGCTTATCATATTAGAAAAAAAATTCGGCAGATCCCACGCACTGTGGGAATCGATGTAATACGAAGCAGCCAGCAAAGAGCTGCATACATCGCCTTGTTTGTCTTTGAGCCAAATGAAATCATTCATGCCATGGCATCTAGTCCACCGTATATCACATGTTTGCCATGCACGTATGCATGCACAATCTAGTGCACACCATGCCAATGAAACGCATATTCTGGTATATACAATGCATGACATGTCGCTTATGGTCATCACGCACTCGAGTCGTGCCATACCAATTTCGTTATATATCCAGTTAACAAAACGGCCGGAAGCACACCATGAAAGTGGCATGTAAATCATACCGTACATGACATGCATAACATGATTCGAATGTTAAGACCTCTCATTTACGTTCGTCATACAGTAACATCGCGCAATATCAATTTTGGTGTATATCAAGCGAGCGAAATGGCCGCGACTGCACCACGAGTATAGCATGCAAATCATGCCATACATGACATGCATGTCATGATTTTCATGTTAACACCTTTCATTTACTTTTGTCATACAGTCGCTTCGCGCAATACCAATTTTGGTGTATATCAATCTACTGAAACGGCCGCTAGCGCACCATAAGCGTGGCATGTAAATCAGGTTGTACATGATTTGCATGTCATGCTTTTCATGTTACCACCTCTCACTTACGTTCGTCATACGGTCGTGTCACGCAATACCAATTTTGGCGTATACCATGCAAGCGAAACGGCCGCAAGTGCACCATGAGCGAGGCATGTAAAGCATGACATACATGTCATATATGTCATGGTTTTCATGCCAGCACCTGTTATTCATGTTCTTCATACAGTCACATAGCACAACACCAATTTTGGTGGATATCAAGCAAGCGAAACGGCCACGAGTGCGCCATGAGCATGACATGTAAATCATGTCGTACATGTCATGCATGTCATGATTTTCATGTTACCACGTCTCATGTACGTTCGTCATACAGTCGCTGCGCGCAATACGAATTTTGGTGTACATCAAGCTAGCGAAGCGGCCACAAATGCATCATGAGCGTGGCATGTAAATCATGACATACATGACATGCATGTCATGGTTTTCATCTTACCAACTGTTATTCATGTTCTTCATACCGTCACTTCGCGCAATACCAATTTTGGTGTATATCAATCTACTGAAACGGCCGCTAGCGCACCATGAGCGTGGCATGTAAATCAGGTTGTACATGACTTGCACGTCATGATTTTCATGTTACCACCTCTCACTTACGTTCCTCATACGGTCGTGTCGCGCAATACCAATTTTGGTGTATACCATGCAAGCGAAACGGCCGCAAATGCACCATGAGCGTGGCATGTAAATCATGACATACATGTCATGGATGTCATGGGTTTCATGCTACGACCTGTTATTCATGTTCTTCATACAGTCACATAGCACAATACCAATTTTGGTGTATATCAATCTAGCGAAACGACCGCGAGTGCGCCATGAGCGTGGCATGCAATCATGTCATACATGACATGCATGTCATGATTTTCATGTTACCACGAGTCAGTTATGTTCTTCATACAGAAATGTCTCGTCCATACCAGTTTTCGTATATATCCATTCATTTAAACGGCCGCGAGCGCCCAGAGACCATGTCATGTAAATCATGCTGGACATGACATGCGCGTCATGATTTGCATGTTAGGACCAGTCATTATGTTCGTCATGATTTCTTGTCACGTCGTACCAATTTTGGTGTATATGAAATTAACGGAACGGCCGCAAGAGCCTAAGATCGTGGAATGTAAATCATGCTGTTCATGACATGCGTGTCATGATTTTCATGATATGACCTGTCATTTATGTTCGTAATAAGGCCATGTTATGACACACCAATTTTGGTATATATCCGATTAACGAAACGGCCAGGAGAGCACAAAGTCGTAGGCGGCTAGATAGATAGATAGATAGATAGATAGATAGATAGATAGATAGATAGATAGATAGATAGATAGATAGATAGATAGATAGATAGATAGATAGATAGATACGCTCAAAGTCGCAGAAGTTCGCTAAGAAATGCTTCGCATTTAAAAAAAAAACGAGGCACGGATTGAGTCAGCGAGGCGTCGCGTCTTTCTGAATTTTCTTTTGCTTGAAGTACCACTGCGCATGCGCTCGACCGTTTTATAGTTTTCCTGTTTTTTTCTTTGGCAACCCAACAAACCAGTTGTGGGTTATCGCTCGACGCTCGTGGTGTCCTGCCTTCTCTTCGGTCCGTGTTCCATCGCGCTACCATGACTTACGTAAACATGACTATAGCTGATCGTCCTTTGAAACAGCGACGCTGTTTAAGCCATCGGTAACTTGTGCTCCGTCGTGCAAAGTTCCTCAGGCAGGTACACGCCACACGAATTGGGCAGGCCCCACTACCGGGTACAGCAGGTGCGAGCGTTAAAGAAGAACTCTGCTCGGCAAAGTGAAGCACGTGAAACACGAGAATAAGAGAGAGAGAGAGAAAGAGATAGAGAAAAGGAGAGATAGTGAAAGAAAGCGATAGAACGAAGGATAAAGAGAAAATAGACAGAAGTTAAAGAAATAAAGACATAAAAAATAGAAACACAGAGAAAGGCGCAGAAAGAGAGAGAAAGAAAAAGACACAAAAAAGAGAGAAAAAAGAGAGAGCAAGACAGAAAGAGAACGGAAGGAAGAAAAAGAGAGAAACAAAGATAAATAGAGAAAGGGATAGAAAGAAAGACGAAGTCATCGATAGAGAGGGAGAGAAAGGGAAGGAAGAAAAAGAGAGATAGAAAGAGCGAGAAAGAAATAGAGAGAGAAAGAAAGAAAGATGCAGAAATAAAGAGAAAGAGGCAGATACCAAAAAGAGATAGAAGAAACAGAGGGAAAGCGAAAGGCAGAGAAGAAAGACAGAGAAAAATAAAGAGAAACGAGGAAGGCCACCGAGCCCCGCTTTTCCTTCAGGCTTGGCCACCGTGGGCTTGGCATCACTAGTGCGATGTTGCCACATTTTTTTTCTGTTTTCACGCAAAATAGGTACAATAATGGGAAAACCAGCAGTTTCAGTGTTTACTTTATTCATTCGTGATCTGCATTAAAATAACAAATATGTGTGGAATGTAGCCCAGCTTGAATTTCAGTTCTTTACTGATGTCATCACGGAACGGTTCCAGCGGAAAAAAAAGGACTAAAAATGGAGTCGATTCTGTGGATTCTATTGGGAACTCTTCTCTTCGTTTGGACACCGGACACAACGGCCGAAGTGGTATAGAAGTCGCTCCTTTTCTTTGAAGTTTTTTTCTTTACTGTTAGCAGTTGTGTTGACCATCGGCAGGATTCTAGCAAGTGTATCTTACAAAGTTCGAATTGGCTGGCAGTGTATCTTACGAAAAACCATAGCGTGAATACGTTAGGAGTGTTCTGTCTTTGTACGCATACCTTAATTGTTTCTAATATGTATTCATGTCTGAATTTTAGAGAGTATTTACTGAGAGGTATAACGACAAAATAATATCACCAACATTAATCACCGGAAATCATTCCAGTTTGCAACTTGCGAGAGCACAATCTCGGCTGTAATAGTGGTAGTACTGCAACCTGCTGGCGGCCGATTTGCTCAGATGGTAGATCGACCGTTCCGGAGAGGTGTCGGTCTTGGGTCCGAGGTTCAGACCAATACGAATTTTTCGACAAGTAGGAAACCTTTCTCAGAAATTCACATGGATTTTTCACAAACCCTGTTTTTTTTTTCAGACTTTGGTAGAACCGATTTGCCAATAACAATAACATACAAGAATAAAAACAAAAGCTGTACGTTAGCAACCGTTTTTTTTCAAATTTGTGTGATTAAATTAAGGTCAATTGAATTGTTTTTCAAGGTGCCCACGAACAACTCTAAGACTAGAAGTAAGCACGTCTTTCGAGAAGTCTATCCTACAAGATGCAAATCGAAATGTCCCTGGACACTGTCTATGGTGATTGTCACCATTGCTACCTCAGAAGTCTTTTTCAGTAAAAGACCTCATATCATCCTTCTTGTTTGTGTTTCTTTTAAAAAGCGATGGATGACGACACAGATGACGCCTATTCCAATGGCGCGCCAGTTAATTCCGGGCATGAAGAAAGAATGCATGAATTACTCTGAGCCGGTAAGCATTACGTTTCTGTGCGTAATTCTGGCGGTGGTTATGATAAAGGCGCTTGCTGCCGACCGAAGCAAGGGATTACGTAAGCAAGCCGCTTCGGGTCCCCCGGAACTAAAACTCCGCTATTCTCCGATGACGAAAATGCAACGCATGCTACCATGGCTGGCGGATAGCTATCACGTGCGACATTCCGCCCTTGCTACCGCTACTACCGCGGTACCACTTTACCAAAACAACATGAGGGAAATGAAAAAGAAAAGAACAGACATGCGTTTGTAAACAGTGGCCGACAGTAGGCGTTGGCGTAAAGTCGGAGAACATGAATATAGTTGTCCAAGTTGGTTCAGTAATCGTACTGCACGTCAAAAATTTATCGACAAGTTTATAATAATAACAGCCGTTAACAGCCATTAATAAGAACCTCAACAGTGATTACAATTCGCTTTTCGTTATCGATTTTGTAATCTTTTGCCAAGCGCCTGTCGTCGAGATTACACTGGTCACGCTTTCGTGGGTTCGGGAAATGCATCCAGTGGCCGAACGCCATTAGCTGTGAATGTCCTCCGTTCTGCCCGCGTAGCAGCAACAAAAATACCATCAACACCCGATCACATTCGCTGCGTATGACACTACACGTGCCATGTGGCAGGTGTATAAGGCTCGCAGGCGAAGTCCACGGCTCACCAGTTCACCCGCGTTGTCCAATTTCTAGTTCCTACGCGGACAAAGACCGCCAGTATTTCAGATCAGGGAGCGCAAAAAAAAAAAAAATGCTTTGCACACGGAGCGTACAACACTTCTGAAAGAGCTTTGTGTTCGCTAAGAGACAGGTAGTTGCTGGTGCGTGTACTTTGGATCCTGTCGATGCTATCACACGAGAGAGTGAAATGAGCGGGTTAGGAAAAAAAAATCTCTTTCTCCACAAGGGCGAAGCAATGAGTGCGATAGCAACAAATTGTAATGTTATGCGAAGCAAGGCTAGCAGATCCGATCTCCCGTAACCCTACAATATGCTGCTATAAGGAAATACGGCCGCGCCAGGGAGAGGAGCTATTTCGTGCTGTCAGTAGTCTCAACGCAAAGCAACCGGGTCGCTTGCTGATCGCTGCCGAGATAGCGCACCGCTATGATCAAAGTTCACAGTCGCTGCTCGAGCGACACAACTCCCCTCTCCCTCATCGTCCTTTCATACTCCTTCACGACAGGCGGGGCGTCTCCTCTCTGCTTGAGGAGCAATCGATGGCAGGCCTCGCACGCCGGGCGGTGTTATCGCGTGCGCCCTCCGTGCGACGGAGATGGCCGGCTCGTTCCATCTCTCTCAGGACGCATTAATCGCCAGCGTTAGCGCGCTTTTAATCGCAGATAGAACAGATGGTCTTGTCTTTGTAATAGCGGGTAAAACAAGTGGTCTTGTCTTGTCGTGGAAGTATAGACAATGGTCAAAACGCTGGCTTTAGCGACACCCCGCTGTTCAAGGTTTCTTTGTTCAAAAGTCCATCTTGTTCTGAACTTCGGCCTCATTTGGCTATCGTTTGGTTTTTTATTTTATTGTATATGTCACTTTCAGATTGTTTATATAGGGAGAACTTCAGTTTTTTAGTATGCCTGCTTTTTTATAGCTTCCACAACTGCAATAGACGATATGGAATTGACAGTATAATAACGTGTATGAAAAATTTGCGCGACGCTTTGCGAATATTCAACGAGTGACGCTACAAACACGGACTGCTCTTAATATTGCTCGTCAACACGGCCGAGTGGCACCCTAACCCTTCCTGTTTCTACTTTTGCTTCTCGTCCACAGTGTTCGACTGACAAGGATTGCTGCCAGGAGAGGTTTTGCTACGAATACCGCTGCTCCTTTCAGAAGCTTACGAAGAAAAAGGAGAAGAAGCCAGGTTAACACGGATGGTCGACGCGAATTGGGAGTGTGCCAATATACCAAAGGATCTACAGATTCACTCGATGTAGGGGCTGCCGCTATGCGATAAACAACGCCGAAAACCAACACAATGCAAGAGGAATAGATTCGAATCCAATCAATGTCACACTCCAGCGCGGTTACTTCATCTACGATGGTCATATATTACGGCGTGTGCGCCTGAATAAAAAGAAGGGGGGGGGGGTGCGTTATTCATTGAATAACTTGGAATGCCTACGCGTAATGTTCAATTAAAGCCCCCTTGGTCTTGGTAAAGTACCGCTACTCTTTGTACTTGCCGCCGCCGCGCGACCTCCTCGCCCCCTCCTCGCTCCTTTGGCGGCCTCGCCGTTCTCCGCCGCTTTTTCTGCTCGACGATTGGTTTCTTTTGCGGTTGCCCTTGGAAACGCACGGAACTTGCGTTTTGCTTGTGTTTTTCTTTTTCGTTCGCGCCATTTTGCGCCTCGGCTACGCGCAGCCAACGTTGCGCGCGCTTTTTCTGCGGTGGGTGCTGGCACTATGCAGTTCTGTTGCGCATATAACTGCGGAAACAAGCGTGCAAATGGTTATCGAATTTTTATCATACCTCAAGGTCAGCGCGATGGCGTGCGTAAGAAGCAGTTGCTGCACAACATGGCCGAAAGAGCTTTGTTCCGACAAGGAGCAGTGTTCCTTGCGAGATAAGGCGCCTTTCTTATTGCTCGTATGAAAGCATCCCTGTATGCTGCATTTTAAATATTCTCCCGGCCTGCTCATTAACGTTACTTTTTCGGCCGTTTGTGCGTTGTATAGAATTGGGGCAGTCCTCAGTATGATGAATATCTGCTGAGACCATCACCTCGAACTTCGTGAAGTGACTACGTCAGAAATGTACAACCATAGAATCTCTTCGGTCTGCTAATTATTATGCGCAATGATACAGCTTCTCGATCGTACTTGTCGGGATTGTTAGGATCCGTTTAACGTGAATGTTTGGTGGAGCTTGTACTTTATCGCACAAGAGATTTCAAGCGAGAAAAAAAGAAATGAACGGACAGACATTTTGGGCAGTGTTCTCTGAAATAAGCTTTTCGTTTTGTAATCACTTTGAAAAAAAAAATGTTTACAGTTCAGTTACATGAAAAAAGATACTCTGTCCACAAACAGGGCAGCATCGCTGCGGTTGTGCAAGAAACTTGTTTTGAGCTCAAGCACAGGTTAATGGCAAAAAACTCGCAGCGTTCCTTATGCATCTTCCTCAGTCGACTCGAAGGCGAAAGCTATCTCATTCTTCTTTTTCTCATAAGTCGATGCATTTAACCTCCCGCGCCCCCTACGAAAGCTTTCTGCAACTACCGTGGTTTTGCAATGCCTGCAGGATCGGATGCATTGTAAGCTTTCTGCACGTCACCATTCTTTTGCACTGCCTCCGGGATCTGCCCACCTTTGACCAAGCAATGATGTCATGCGATGACGTCACAATGTCATGTCACAGTGAAGTTGTGATGACGTCCGCAGTTTTAGCAATGAGACGTCATGATGACATCACGTCACATAGTGGCGTCATCACGTGATGATGATTTTTTTCATCAGTCGTGTTCACGCCGCCGCGCGGGATGCTGGTCATTTTTCGGACTTGATGAGGCACTCAAGGTTTTCGCCTGAATAATAATTTGGCTTCTAGGCATGATACCTGAAGCATCACATCGTTTGTTAACAATACAACGGATGAGTACACCCAACAGTTATGGTAAGATTGCGTCATGGTTGCCTAGTGTTTATGCATTTTAATGATTTGAATGTATAGTGACGGCTATTTTCTTCAACTGACGTGGTGCTAGGTGACCAGAAAGTAAAAGGAACTGTTTTGTGACACCCATGCTAAAGATACGGCACACAGTTGGCAGGTAATGAAGAACGCCAGTGTAAATTCTGTTTCTGCAATCGTTGATTGTTTGAGCAGCGACTTTGACGACTATGCACAATTATCACCGGTAAAGATTGTCTAACTTATTTATGTCTCAGTTCAAAGCGTAAGAATTTTAAGACGCGAATTATGCAGAAATGATAAGCTGATAATTCACTTTCTACCTGCCTGGCGCATTGCTTTTCCAAACGTTCCAACTGTACGTGCACTCATAATGTCCCGAGCATTGTCAGTGCGGTTCACTGATCTATCAGTCGTTGTTAAAATTGAGTGCCTTTAACAACACTCGCTGGCATCATCGAAAACAAGTGTCAGCCGATCAACAGTGGGCGAGCAAGGGCGGCAGCTCAATCTTCGGAACTTGTATTCTGTCAGGACCTTCACATATATCTTTGCATGCTGAAATGTCGGTTTCAGCACGCAAAGATGTGTACTTTGTACACATCTTTGCATGCTGAAGCCTTGTAAGCAAGTCGTTACTTGACGTGCTTATGTCACTACGACATCTTCTGAAACACAACCCAAGTTTCCTTTTCAATATTTTACCGTAAAATGGGTTTTCTAAGCATACACGAGCTTGCAAAACTGTAGGTTGTGCGAGTCGGCATGATTAAACAGATGATGATGATGATGCATGGTGGTTAATGACGCAAGGGCCAATGATGGCTAAAATGCGTCAAGACAACCGTTTTACAGTGATCGCATAGGCGTGCTGTTATGAACACAACATTGACGCCACACATTAAAACGGGAAAATATAGTACAAAATATTCATTTCATTTCTTTCCACGCCATCGCCATGTGCCCCTTTCCCATGTGTTATGAAATAGTATTGTGCAGGTGAGGTTAAGCTTATTGACACTTCATCTTTGGCGAGCAGTTCTGATACAGTTTGTTTAATAAAGTTGAAGTCGTCGAACGCAGACGTGAAGTGTGGAAAACAATGTGGAACACTGTACCATTCAGCACGAGAACATCCCAGCATAAAGATGTTTTAACACGAAAGTGTTTTATGCCGGGGTCCACCAAGTACATCCGTCACGGATATGACGTTGATAAAATGGACGCCAACGGGTGAGAAAGAAAAAAACCAAGAAAAAGATACCCCGCTGGGAATCGAACCCACGACGTTGCGGCCGCGACGGCAAGCGCCCGATGCCCTACCGAGCAAGCTAACTCGGGAGATGCTAGATAGGGCGCGAACGCGCCTTATATCTTTCACACATTCTCTTTCGCGGCGGGCGGAGCGGGGCGGTGCCGCCGTCTGTGAGATGTGAAAAGAAGTAATGCTTCACGATCGACACTTACTAGCGCTTACTCCGAGATTGCACGCGATATCGGAGGTAATGGTTAAAGCGTCTCGATACCAGAGAGGTAGACTGGCCGCGCTGGCGTCGCCGAGGCACCCTTGACGCAGTCACGTTCTTTGCCTTTGGCTTCGTGTTAGCGTGCGTCGGCTCATCGGAGTAGTGCAGCTTCCACGTGCACCAACGGGATTTCTCCGCGGCCGATTGCTTCAATTGCGAGAGCACCGACTAACAAAACTGCTGCAATATGCGTTGCAGAAAGGACGCGATTTCGACGGGCGAGTTTCATGCCTTGGTGGAGCGAGAGCCGCGCCTGCGAGACAGAGGCCAGCGGGACGCACGCGTTTGCGGCTCAGGCTACGAACCTCTACCTCCCGTGTTGCTGAAGCGCAGTGTGTGTTATGTATGCATGAGCACAGGCGTCGGCTACCCATTACTAGAAAGCGCACGCCGTGCCGTATCTCTCCTTTTTTGAAGACGCTTTGAAGAAGCGCATACCGGGTACCAGTGTTGAGTATGAGCTTGTTGATATCATCCTTACGCGGGATTCACGATTCGCTGTGTCCAAATATATGTTCACACCGTCAGCTACCACAGGGGTTTAATCATGATCATGGGCGTTAGTCGTCGCGATAGAGACATGCTGTCAACATGGGTGCATCCACGTCAAACGGTGCTATAGCTGCCAAACACGAATAGACATTGTACAAGCTCTCATATATCACTACACAATAAGCACTACTTCTGTGAAGACACGTTTCACTTTCGTGTTATACCGATTCCTGTGACGGAGGGATCATCCATGTTTTTTGTGAGGCTTCGTTCTGCGTACATCGGGTGGCATCAAGAATAAACACGGCGAGAAAAAATTTCCTTTTTCAGCTCACAATATTATTAAAAAGACGCTTATTTACGTTTCTTGCATGTTCGACTCTGTAAACCTTGCTTGTTTGCGTGCGCACTGCTACGTTGACGAGCGACAATAAATAACCTAAGACAACTTGCTTCGTGTGTTTTTTGCCAGTTGAAGCCTCTCGGTCACCTGGCGACATAAGAAAGATATTTCTACTGTTACTAGGTTGCCGTACGCACGAGTACGGCCCCGAAAGAGCAGCAAGATAAGCGCCCACAACCAGCGAACAAGTACCCGCGCCCGCCGTCAAGGCAATCGTCACATTGACTTTAGTGCCGGGGTCCCAAAGCGGCTTGCGTACACAAGCCCTTGCACTCCTTTGTATTCTCATTGGGTGTGGCTGGTAGCACAGGGGAACGCAAGGGCGTGCCTACGCAAGCGGCTTGGAGTCCCCGACACTAATACATCTATTAGACAGTATTAGTTAGGAGTCCACAGTAGCTCCTTGAACGCAGGTTTCCATCGGAAATCGCTGGTATCCTGCGTTAGCAAAGCTGCTGCGGACGCCCAAATAAAACCGTCTGTCGCTTTTACATATTGATAGTTTTATCAGTGGCATCTATCGGTCGGATACATTAGTCAAGGACGCCACCGCTACTCTCACTTTCTTTGCACTGTCAAAAGTACTGTTTCTCTCGTTGACTCTGAGTATTTCATGGGCGTTCTGTGGTACCACGTGTGCTAAACTATCAGACAGCAATAATCTGTCACGGTTACGTGCAAAAGTTACGTAAGATTATTCGCACCCGACCACCGCTGCAGATGGAGCTAAGCGAGATGCCGAGAGTGCGTATTCCTCTTGTTCCAAGACCCCCCTAAGTGCCCTGGCTTCTGCAGGGAAACGTTTCCCCACATACTGCCAATACCGTAGCCACTGCGAACGGCAACGAGGCTGATTAAATCAACGCTTACACTGTTCATAACCTTTATAAAAGATCAATTTACATCTTAACAACATTTCTCCTCCGCACTTTTCATTTATGAAAGCAGCTATGGAGCAAAGGAAGAACGAGTCCAGAGCTAAGCGATGTTTGAAAGCCCAGTGTTATTATCCTGCAAGAGCAATTGTTAGTCGTATGTGTAAGCGTTCTAGGGCTACTTTTAGCGTAAAAAAATTGAGGGCAATGGTTACGGTGCTCGGCTGCTCACCCGAAAGACGCGGTTTCGATCAACACCAGTTGATTCGATACCGTCCGCGGCGGTCGCATTTCGATAGAGACGCAATGCTAGAGGCCCATGTACTGCACGATGTCAGTGCATATTAAAGAACCTCATGTGGTTGAATCTTCCGCAGCCCGGAACTACGGTGCACCTTAAAATCATCTCGTGGGTTTGGCACGTAAAACCCGTGAAATTATTATAAAAACATTACGAGGGATGCTTGGAAATTCCTTGGAATGTGAAGGTGAAAACGTAGTGAGACTTTGCTGTTGAACTTACTGGTTATCCGCTATTCCAGCAGCAGGCCCTCTGTCTGCGCCAATTCTGCATTCCCAGAACGTGTGCGTCACATTCAAGGAGGTTTAAACCTCCTTGGTCACATTAGGTTAGCCTCTTGCTCTCGTCGGTGTCGCTGCCGCAGATTCCTTCATAGCCGCACCCTCCCGAAGGTGGTTACGACGAGCGGCATTTCAAGATACTCTATAGCTTCTTTCGACATTGCCTACTTTCTCGGCCTTCCTACCCACGACTAGAGTCGTGTCCATAGGTCGGCAAAAAATGTGAACCTCACTCAGACTCACTCATGAAATACATTTTGATCAGAGGGCTCACTCAGACTCAGGTTCACAAATTTTCGCCAACCGGACTCACTCGTACTCAAACTCACTAAAATATTTCTCAACCGGTCTTACTTGGACTCAAACTCATCAAAATATTACTCATTCGGACTCACTCAGACTCAGACTCACGGCTCGATCTGAGTCTGAGTGAGTCGACTCATGAGTCCATTCTCGTATAATCAGCTTTTTCCAATCATGGTGTCAGTGCACTTTAACGGCAATATCTCGCATAATCGGTGCTTCACGACACGCATTTTGATCTCGTACCTTCAAATACGAGTTATCAGTGGTCGCGATCCAGTAAGGACATTTTATTGATAGATATGACTCACACGAGATATTTTTATGAAGCACTTCCCGTGAAAAAGTTTGCGGGATGAGGTCAAGGCAGCTCCCCTCCGTAACTCGAGCCTCATATCATCAAATATTAGGCGGGCATATGAACGCTAGTCCGTTGAACTATGTGTTAGTAGACGTGAGTATAAACGTGAGCCGACATAAGGCTGATAGCAATGCCGAAGTTGAGTAGTTATTACAACATAGATCGGCAAAAAAAAATGTAGAGGTCACTCAGACTCACTCAAGAAATATATTTTGTGTTTAGGGCTCACTCAAACTCAGTCTGAGCAAAATTTTCCTGAAACGGACTGAATCAGACTCAGACTCGCAAAATTTTGTCTCAACCGGATTCACTCGGGTTCACACTTACCAAAATATTACTCACTCGGACTCATTCGGACTCAGACTCACGGCTCGATCTGGGTCTGAGCGAGTATGAGTGAGTCGACTCATGAATGAGTTTGCCGACCTATGGTCCTGTGACGACATAATTTCACTTTTTGTAGCCGCGTTCTGGAGGCATCGAGGCGTCATAGGCCAATCCTACGCGAGAGAGAAGCAGCGTTTCTACCGAAGCAGATGCTCTGCATCACGTTGGAGTTTATCTCGCGCTCTCATTCCCCGGCCGCGATAAGGGCTTCATCACGGGATACCTCCGCATCTTTACATATTTAAAGACGATAGTTTTTCTTGGGGAACTTAAACGCAGAAATTTTGGTCTGTCTGTCGGTTTGTCTGTCTGTCACCCGATTCAGCCACCCGGCCAAAGTTGAACCACTTGCTTACCGCCCACCCAGCTTGAACTGGTACGGCTGTTCATACTTGTGACCGTTGTCGATCAAAAAGTATTTTAACACGAAAGTGTTTTATGGCGGGGTCCGCAAAGATTTTCATGACGTATTTCCGCCATGGAAATATGTCAGCAAAATGCACATGATCAGATGGCAAAGAAAAAAAAAAACATAGTTGATCCCTTCGTCATAGGAATTGGAATAACACGAAAGTGAAACATGCCCTTATAGAAGTAACTCAATGTTTACTGTACATTGATATAGGCACCCGTCACTGACCAGAGGGCGCGATGGAGCTCTTATCGAACGCCTGAGTGTTGAGGGCACCAGCCGCCAGGGATACCAAGAAAATGAAACGCTTGCTGGACACATCGACGCGCTCAAGTGTCTCCCTTCTGGGCGCCTCTTTCAACGAACGCTTCCTACGTGCGTTCGTAATCACCTCAGGGATGTTGCCACCGCCTTCAATGCAGCACAAACGCGTTTAGAACGCGCTCTTTTCAGGCTGTGCCAAGGCAGCAGAAACGCTACAAACGCGTTTCAAACTCACTGCATTGAGGGCGATGGCAAGTCACGTTCAAGTCAAGGAGCGTTTCTGAACATAGAGGATGCGGAGGATAGACACTCGATTTTGCTGCGTCCACTCGCTAGGCTGTGTTTTCTGGCGCTACCATCGTATCTCGGAAACTGCATTGCAGGGTGCCTATAAGAAAGTTTGCACAATGTATATTGATGTCTGGCAGCTATAGCACCGTTTAACGTGGATGCACCCACATTGATGCTTGGTGGTACATCTCCATGCCGACGACTAACGTCCATGTTCAATCATTAAACAAACCCGTGTTGTAGCTGTAGTAGTTAACGGTGAAAGCGTAATCAGAGAACGAATTGTGATAGCCAGAAGAGCGTCGCATATTGGACGCAGAACTTGGTCGCCATCCTGCGGCATGTTAAAATGTGATTGAACACCACGGCCGCACTAGAGGGGAACGCAAAGCGCGTCGTGTCAGTTAACGGTAGCCCGGCAGCAGTTTTTCTCGGGGCGAGCGCGTAGGCGGGGAATGCGGTGTTACAGCCAGGTGAGGCAGGCGCGCGTCGCAGATTTATTTTTGGTTTGATTAGCGTGATGCTATGAGCGAGGCCGACGCTTTTACGACGCTTGGGTTAAGGTCGCCACATTGCGGTGTTTTAAGGCATTGACAAAATCGCACTTCTATTGATTTGCGCCGAATGGGACGAACGTGTAACGCGTTGCAGGTACTAATCGCAAGGGCCAGAGTAATGATGAGTTACTTTACTTTGCCGCTCCCAGAGGGCAACACCACCCCGCCGACCAGGACAGTGGTAGATATAAAAAATTACACCATCTCCCGCTAAAGGGGACCATGAGGCGATGCGAAGCCGGAGCATTTGCACGATCGCGTTCCGTTGGCGTTCGTTGGGCATGCTACCGACCTCGCGTCGTGGAACGCGAAGAGGGACGCTACGCGCGTCGTATCTTCCGTCTAGCCTGGCCGTTATTTCTCACAGGGCGAGCGGGGAACGCGGTCGACAGGCGGGCGAGAGGGGGGCAGCGTGGGAGAGGAGAGAGAAGCGGAGGGGACGCGCATGCGCTCGAGCTCATCGCGGCGTTGCGCAGGAGAGAATTTCGGCATGTCTAGCCAGTCTAGCCCGCGTTTCAGAGGAAGAGTGGAAAGGGGGAGGGGAGAGGGGGGAAAGGAGGAGGGGAGAGGGAAAGTGGAGAGGGTGAGTGGAGAGGAGGTGTGTGGAGAGGGTATGCGCATGCGCAGTAAGGGTGGTCAGTAAGGGTGGCATGGCGACCTTAGCCCAAGCTGAGTAAAGAAGCTCGGCGTCCAATAACCGACGCTCTTTTGGCTGTCACGCCACTTTCCCTGAATACGTGCGAATGGAATGGCCTGAGGAACACTAACAACCACTCGTTTCCGAAGCCAATCTCGCAGGCCACGAGTAATGTATCATGACAATAACGAGCAGCGAGTTCGAGCCTTTGGGTAGTCTCAGCGCGGCGGAGGCTTTCAGTGCAATATTGTAGAAAACTCTATGGTTAGTGAAATGCGGCGTCTACGGTTATTAGATTCGGTGACGACGCAGTTACGCGATTTGCCTTTAGCGTCAGCATGTGACGCCTCCTCGCCAGCGTAGGGACGCTTCCAAATGAATTAAGGGTGTTTCTCCGCCGCCTACTGCTTCGAGTGCACTGGCACCAACTACTACGGAGCGCACACTTTCCCCCTTTCTGGCCTTAAATGAACACGTTTTGAAAGAGTGCATATCGTTCACCTGTGTTTATTATGGGTATATTGAAGATATCTTTGCGCGGGATTGAGCATATGCTGTGTCCAGGCGTATGTTAACTACTAAAGCTACAACAAAGGTTTAATTATGTTCATCCACATTAGTCATCGGAATGAAGATACGCCACCAGGCGTCAACATGGGTGTGTCCACATCGAGCGGTGCTATAAGTGCCAAACACGAATAGACATTGCGTAAGCTCTCGTATATCAATGTATAAGAAACATTGAACTACGTCTGCGAGCACAGGTTTCACTTCCGTGTTATGCAGGTTCCTATGACGGACAGACCAACCATATCTTTTTTTTTTATACTCACGCGAATGCCGTAAACACGAAATAGAAGAGCAGCTAGCGATGACGTGGTATTTTCTGTACCTCACACGACCTTTAAACATAGATATCTAATGCTTCCGCCTAAAAATCCCGCGACATGCTCGATCCGTAATACAAGGCATGGTGGAATCTTGCTCAAGGGGCAAAAGTGAATATTCGAGGAGATGGAAGGTTAGGGATCAGAGGATCCACGAAGTGCCGTTTGGAGTGTAGTCAGGAAGAGGAAATAATGGCATATTCTGATAAACTTCCCAGCAGAAGTATTATCACAATGTAAGTGGTGTAATTTCGTTGTCAAAGTAAACAATGAAACAATATCGTAGAAGCAACATGTGTTAGCGAATTAGTCGCATACATTAATCCGATAAAGAAAAGCCAATGTCACGTCATCTTGTTGGATAAGTTAACACGGAATTTGAAAATGAATACATGTGCATGGATAAACGTCCACTGCCGGGTCTGAAATAGAAAGACAGGACAAACGTCTCTTTTGGGCGGTCGCACGGTCATTATTCTGATTTGTGTGCCGGTGTCTTTAAATACGACATCACGAAGTACTTGCCGTGGTGGCTTAGCAAGTCAGGTGTCACGCGGATAAACTCGAGAACGCGGGTTCGAAACCCTACAAGCTTACCTCAAACATTGAATTCATCGACGGTTTGGTAAACGGAGTAGCGGGAACTCTACGAACGGGAACCGCTGCCTGCCCGTTATGCGCACATCCGAATGCTTCACAGTAGTGAAGGTGCACTTAGGCGCAGGATTTACTACTACATTAATTGTTAAACAAGAACGATATTACCGCAGTCTTTCTTTTTAAATGAGGCACACTAATGTCAGTATAATGGGTGCTTGGCAGGCGGATGGCAGGCGGGTGCTTGGCAGGCCGAAATTTTGCCAGGAGAACGTGCCTCCAGCGTCACATGCTAACTGATACTGCTGCACACCCATCGTTTCATCTTCTCCCTCTTGCGGGGTGCTGATTCGATATGCGTGCTCTTAACGTAACTAAAACTTGGGCGCACGTGATCTTATCATGCTTCACCGCGGTGCGGCGCTAGCTTTTTTACAATATTAAGCGGGCACTTACGGCATTTTGACAGACGCAAAAATTGGTTATAATCAATCACGCTAGCATTAATTAAACGATACGTTAGGGCCTCTGCGATTCAATTTCGGGATCATCAGACAGAACGCTACTAACTGAAGCATAAAAGTTGAAGAGAAAAATTTTGTTGTCACTCTTCCTTCAATTGACAGGGTGCTATGTGAGAATAGATAAAATTATGTGTTGTGTGACACCCATGCTAAAGGTGCGGCATACAGTTAGCAGGTAATGAAGAAGCACAGTGTCAATTCTGTTTCCGCAATCGCCCATTGCTTGAGCTTCCATATTAACGACCTTGCACCCTTAGCACCAGAAAAATTGACTAAACTACGCATGTCTCTATACAAAGCGTACCAATTAAAAAACGTATTATGCACAAATTACGCGAATGATTATTCACGTGGTACCTTTCCAGTGCATTGCTTTTTCCAAATGCGCCAACTGTACGAGCACACGGAATGTGCGGAGCAGGGCAGGGCAAAGAGTCTTTGAAGTTGTATCCCGATACGATGCAAGATGCTCGGGCATGAACTATTTGAGATACAGGTACGAGATACTACCTGAATTATTGTATCCAATACGATACTTCTCAATTGTTTCTTAAGATACTTCGATGCATTTGCAAATTTGTTATAGATGTATATAATGAAGCAGGAAGCGCCTATGTAAAAAATGTTTCCTTGAAAATTTTTTGACTGCGAACAACTTAGTTTTATTTTAATGTAATATTTGTTAGTATCCCAGAAGTTCAGTTTTTCTTGCTCGATGTGTATTAATTTCATTCCGGAATAACTTATTGGGATGCTTTGGTTGCCTGACATGACAAGTTTATTACAGTACGCTGTCAGTGGTTTTTGCTTCTTTCTACTGTCACTGTTGGGTGTGGCTGCTTTACTTTCCGAAAAGCTAGCGGCTTTTTATCTACTTACAAGAACGGCAACAGGAAGCATAGTCGCAGAGGAAGCAATAGGAAGTCCATAGTCTTTAGTGTCAACGCTCAAGCACGATGGCGCAAATACCGCACGATGGTGCAAATACCTTGTCCGTGAACGTATTACTGTTTTCGCAACGCAGGATCACCCCACATGTGTAGAGCAGCAAAAACTTCGGTGGCGATTTTTTTTGTGACGCATTGTTTATACAGAGAGGGCATGAATCTGCAATGACTTTTGATATTTTACTTATCTGCTGGCGTAAAGCGTCCGTTAGCAACATTCAATCGAGCACAATCTTTTAACATTTATTCTTCGAGTGATGTTGTGCAGCCCATAAACATCACAGGCGTATTGTAGTGACACAAGGCATCGCAGGAGATCACTGCTATTCACACTATTGCGACTTATAGCTCCGATTACGTGGTGATATGTCATAGTAAGAGCATTTGCGGAGCATTTGTGGCGTCTCTCATATGATTATAAGAGACGCCGTAGTGGATGGCTCCGGAAATTTTGACCACCTGGGTTTCTTTAACATGCACCTTAATCTAAGTACACGGGCCTCAAACATTTTCGCCTCCATCGAAAATGCCGCCGCCGTAGCCGGGATTCGATCCCGTGACCTTCGGGTCAGCAGTCGAGCGCCATAACCACTAGACCACCGTGGAGGGGCATTTCGACATAAGAAATGAAAACGAATATGGCTAAGTAAAATATCAAGGCGGTTCCGTATGAAACAATCACAATGAATAAGTATATGGGGTGTTTCACGTTACTCGAACCAAACATTAAACAAAATTGGTTATCTTCAGCTGAATAAACCCAATGACACAAGTTTTACCGTCATGTGGTGCCCTTTATGGTATTTTTTATATTGCGCTTAACTGGTAATTAACTAGAGATAATTATGCAACATTTTTAATATTCACTCTAGGGCCAAGTGCCTTTGGTCACGTCGTAGAGAGCATTCAAAAATGACCGATCCAATTTTTTGTGGTGATTTTTTCAATCGCTGATGTGTGAATGCCGCGAGACGCAAAACAACCCTGTTCTTGCATTCTTGAAACTTCGTAACGAAGTACCACGCAAGAAAAACTTCGATAACGACACTACAGCAGCGTCAAAATTAGCGCGAAATACGCCGCACGCAATGGAGTATGCAGCACAGTACAGTGGCTACAAGCAGGTGTTATGATACTTAAACAACTAAAGGAAACAAAATATCCAGAAAACAAAAGGTCGGCTGCACGTAGACGTTCGCGCGATCGTGTCTCTCGAAAAGGGGCGTGCGCCACCACGTGGCTCCGCATCACCAATAGGGACGCGCAGACCTCCCCGCTTGCCCTCTATGGTTGACTTTGGAGGAAATATAAAAGAATGTCACTGTCTTTAGTTTTATTCAGGGGACTTAGTGGCAGGAGTATCAGCTTTAGATGCGGAGTTATTGTTTCAGACGGTGATGTTTCTACAGCAGTATCTTGTATCTTAAGATACAGTTCATTCTAGGGTGTATCGGAAATACAAATACCGATTCGCGTCTTGCGAGACGTATCGCGATACAGATACAAGGTACCAAAAATATCTAAGGTAGTATCTAACATACACGTATCTTCGATACTGCGCAGCACTGGTGCAGAGCATTGTCAGTGCTGACCACTGATCTGTCACTTCTTCTTACAATTATATTACAGTTAAGTTAGTTGCAGTTGCAGGGCTGGGCAGTATCGCGATACAAGAGTATCGCGATAGTATTTCAGAGATACATTTGAGTATCTGTATTTCTGTATCGAGATACATTTGAAAAATGTATTTGTATCTCAGTAGTGAAATACATTTACGATGTATCGCCTGTATCGCGATACTATGCAGGGCACGGGTATCTCGTTACATTGTTTTTTTGTGTCGGAAATGAGTTGAGGCGCGTTTTCAATGGGGGAGTGACGTTTTTTTTCTTTTTTTGCCAAGACAAGCAAAGGCGCGCCACCGGTCGCTGACAGATAGGGCGGCGATGGTTTCCCCTCAAGCACAGAATGGTCCATGTGGTAAAGCGCGCGACAACGCAGATGGCAGAATCGCGGGGGCAGTGTTGTCGGCCTTTGCCGACGAAAGTCGCTGTCTCTCAAGGTCAATGCACACACCTAATTTTTTTCGGGTGGCAAGCCATTACTTCGCGACCCCCCACGCGGATACCACCTTGGAACAGGCTTTGCAATGCTTCGCGGGCGTTCAGTTCTCAAAGCGGCGGCACTTTCAAAAGCAGTTCCCCTAGTCGCTGCGGAAGTGACTAGAAGATGGTTATCTTTCACGCGCTTTCAGCCACCTCTCCAATGTCAGGGTGCGTTCCTAATTGATGACATGCGTGAAACGGTCTTTTGTGGTAGCAGGCTCCCCCAACGCCGCAGCCGACTTCGCTTGTTGCGGCTTTCTAAAATGGGTGCTGGTAGCGCCGGTGGTGGTGACAGCTTCATCGAAGCCGGCAGGGTCAGACGGCTGAGGATTCCGAAGATGGGGACCGACTTCGGATTCTGAACAGTCAGAGCAACAGTCAGTCTGGTTATCGATATCCCCTGTGAGGGCGGAAGTGTTTCGGTATCTAGATGACCCGGGAAGAGATATCGCCACGCTGCAGGGCAATCCCGCTATGAAGGCGGTATTTATTCAATTTAACACGAATGTGTGCTCGCCTTGAGCGGTAGACACACTTTTTTTTTCGTGAGTCTTGTACTGAGGCTGAACCGACGCTGTTAGAAGACAGCCTATTTGAGAAGCCTACACAGCAACCTTCTTAGTAAAGCAGATCTTCAAAATAAATGTGTGCTTTTTCTCAATTCACTGAGGTTCATTAGTGCACTAGAAGAGATTCATTAGTGATTCGAGTGATTTGCTTAAACTGTGCTATTTCTAGTATAGCTTAGTTTGTTCGCCAAGTATGTCGATTTCGGTGTCCAATCCTTGTTACTTTTGCTGTGAAACAGTGTATTTTTATTGCAATTGATACTTGTAATTATGTCATTATTACTAATTATGTACTTTGTCCGCCTCCCCTTCCCTGCAATGTCTTAATAGCGCTGAGGGTAGTGTAATAAATAAATAAATGAACTGAACGTTTCGATGCGCTGTAACTTTAATTACAACATCATGCTGCACTAATAAGTGTCTTTGCGTAGTATGAGCATCCTTGAAATAAAAAAGTATTCCAGTATCTGTATCGTTGTAACTGTATTCCGGAATACTTTTTTCTTCTTATTGCAAAAGTATCTCCGAAATATCCCGTTACGTTAAAGGCAAATGTATCTCAGTATCTGTATTTTAGGCTTCCAGTTCATGTATTTCGATATCTGTATTCCGGAATACTTTTCTGAGTATCTCTGCCCAGCCCTGAGTTAAAGGCACGTGTTTGCTGGTCAACAGTGGGCGAGCCAGGGTAGCTCACTCCTTGAAACAAGTCTCCCGTCACGACCTTAACAAATAACTTTGCTCATGAAAATGTCGATTTCAGAAAGAAGCCTTCCTTGTATTCCACATGTTGCTCAGTTGAAGTGTTTATGTCGTTGAACCTCTTCACCTCTTTTGAAACGTAAACCAGGTCTCCTTTTGAGCAGGACACCGTAAATTGCGTTTTGAAAGCGTGCACGAGCTTGCAATGATAGAAAGTTGAGCTAGTCGCAATGAAAAACATATAGCCGTGCTGAGACGAAGATAATATTGAGAACCAACATTATACATGGGGAAATTTATCATAAGGCGACCGTTTCACTTTATTTCAGTGCCGTGTGCCTAATGCCAATGTCTTGTCAAAGTAGCACATTACATCAGAGGCTAATCTTATCTAAACTAGATCTGTGACGAGCAGATTTCCTGCTCTTTGTTTAATAAAGCTTAAATTATCGAACGCAGAAGGGGTTCAGTGTGGAAGGCAACAAGTAGCCCTGCACCATACATCATCAGAGTAGCCCAGCGTAAATATACTTTTCTGATGCTTCGCTCTGTGTACTTTAGGCGGGATGCAGAACGAACGCGAGTACATAAATTTGACCAATCTCAGCTCGCAATGCTATTAAATAGATGTTTGTGTGCGTTTATTGCATGTTCAGATCTGCGAAAGACAACGTTGCTAGTTTGCCTGTGCACTCCTACATTCAAGATTGCCGATAAACATTGTACGCTTACACGTTGGGTGTATACTCCGCCACGGTGGATCAGTGGTTACAGTGCTCGGCTGCTGATCCGAAGGTCGTGGGTTCGATCCCGGCCGCGGTGGTCACACTTCGGTGGAGACGAAATGGTAGAGGCGCGTGTACTGTGCAATGTCAGTGCACGTTAAAGAGCACCAGATGGTCGAAATTTCCGAAGCCCTTCACTACGGCGTCCCTCAGAATCATATCATTGTTTTAGTACATAATACCCCAGATAATACTGTTTGGTGTCTTTTTGCCTGTTGAGGTGTCTCGGTCACCTGGTGACATGTTAAAATATTTTTGCGTGCGTTACACTGCCGTACACACGAATACGGCGCGGAAATAGCACGAAATAAGCGCCCACCACCAGCGAGCAAGCACACGAGCGCACCGCAAGGCGATGGTTTTTATTGAGTTTTAGTGCCAGGGCCCTAAAGCGGCTTGCGTACGCAAGGCCTTGAGTTCCTCTGTGTGGTCCTTGATTGTGGCTGGGACTACAATGGAACGCAAGAGCGTGTGTACGCAAGCGACTTGGGGTCCCTCGTTTAAAACTGTCTTTGAGACAATATGAGTTAGATAAACGCACTAGATCCGCGCACGTTAGCTTCCATCGGAAATGGCTAGTAGCCTGCGTTTAGAATGCTGCTGCGGACACCCCACAATTACATAATGATAGATTGTCAGCGGCATCTACTGGTCGGATACATTAGTTGAGGAAGGCACCGCTACTCTTTTCTCCGCACTGTCAGGAGTACAGTTTCTCTCGTATGAGTAGTTGTCGCACGTTCTGTACTACCACATGTACTTTACTATCGGTTAGCAATCACCTGTAAAGGTTACGAGAGAATGTTCGTTGGGGCAGCGTGTTAAGTTGGAACCGCGTTGCAGTGCAAGGGACTGCTGCTCATGGAGCCAATTAAAATGTCGAGAGGGCGAACTCGTCTTGTTACAGGACAATCCAAAGCATCCAGGCTTCTTCACGAAAATGTTTCCGCACGTACTGCTAATATCTGAGCCACTACGAACGGCAAGGAGGCTTGATAAGTCCATGCTTACGCTGTTCAAAACCTTTATGAAAGATCTATTTAGAGAATTAGAACATTCCCCGCCACCCTGCATTTTTCCTTCATGAAAGTAGCTATCGAGCCAAATAACAACGGTTGTAGAGCCAGCAAGGAGTTGAGAGCCAGGGTGGAGTGTACTAGAACCGTTTGAGTGGGGCGAACGAGGGCACGAAGGGGGGGTTGAAAGTCAGGCGCCGGCCGTGCGCAGAACAAATGACGCTGTGATCGAGGGGGTTAGGCTGGGTTAGAGGCTGTGTGCACGCGCACACCTCAAATATCGAGGAACGCGGGACTCCACGGCACCTGCGAGTGCTCCGCAAGGGACGCTCATCGGCGTGCCTGTCATACGTGGTCCGCTACCCAAACGAACGCTTGGCAATGAGCGTGTGCCTGACAGCACGCATAACACAACACCAGCGCTTCCTCTATTTTAGGGGCGAAGCTCTTTAAGGCGGCACCCGTTCGTCCCTCGTAGTCGTAGTAGTGCGTAACCAGTCGTAACGCTAGTACCAGATCTTGGCCTCCAAGGTGGTGCCGGTGGGAGATTTCTCCTGTGCGTTGTTGAACAATAAAAAATTCGCAGCGTGCGCGTTAACTAAAAGCCGAATTCTTCTGTCTCTCATTCCCCATTAGCAGCCATTGGCATGTTCCAGTAGGAAACGTTAATAGAAGTAGAAGTGTAAGTGTTAGCTAAAAGCCAACTTCTTCTGTCTCTCATTCCCATTAGCAGCCATTGTTTACCGCCAAGGTAGTGCCTGGTGAGATTTCTCCTGTGCGTGATTAAACAATAAAAATTTTGTTCAAAACGCCGTTGATTGATGAAATAAACCAACGAAAGACGCCAGATGTTTTGTAAAAGCAAAACGAAAGAACGCCAGATGTTTCTAAAGCAAAACGAAAAGACGCCAGCTGCTTAACGAAAGACGCCAGATGTTTTCTAAAGCAATGGTTTTCTAAACAATGAAAATTCACAGCGTACATGTAAAATTAAAGTGAGCTGCAAGTCGTCATAACTCATCGAACCTTTAGTATAAACGCGCCCGATCTCACGTTGGTGATGATGTACTGGGCAGAATTCACGGAAGATTCACGGTTTACCGATGAACCTCCGCAGCTTCGCCCACTCATCATCATTCACTTCGTGGATATGCTGTGATTTTTTTTCAATGCCAGCCAGCTCGCCCGATCCAGCCATTCACCACCATCTCCTCTAGCCATTTCCTCCTCTCCCCCGTCCGCTAGCCTTCGCGTCTGGTTGCGTTCATGGGGGAGAGTACCCTTTAGGCGGTGTCTCTCGACGGAAATCAGATAAGGTAATTTTTTGTTCAGTTGTGCTCAGATCCGTGGGGCGGCGTCTTGCATGCCTCATGATCACTATGTCGGTTGTAACGCTGGCGCGTGTGACGCAACGTTCGTACCATTTATACCTGGCGACAACTTTCTGTGGCAGCACAGCCAAGGCTACGCAACCGAACCACGCACTTTTTTACTACGCTTCTGTATGTAGTCCGCGAACGCTAGCTTTTGCTAAATACGTAGCATAAGAGAAAACATAAAAAGAAAAGAAATAGGTATTACGTTCAAGATTGCTTGCATTGAAAGCAAGAATGATTATCCCGTAAAGGATTTGCGATTTTTGCTCTTTCGAGTTTTCAGGTTTTCTGGTGTCCATTTCACGTTTTCCGTCCCCACTAAACAACGATGGCGTCGCTCAGCTGCAACAGGTGCACATCGAACCTTGCAAGTGAGCATAAGCGCGTGTTCGTTAGGTGATCTGTGTTCATCGACCAGAAAGAAACGAAGACAGCGTTGCGTTGTGAATTATTTTGTTGATTTGCCCATACTATCACCGAGAAAGAAGTGTGCAAGTGATACCAGCATCGCAAGTGGGTCTCTCATCGCGATAGCTTCCTTGACAGTGACGACCGCTACCTGCACGTCTTCAGCAAGAAGAGCCGCTTGAAAGCAAAACTGCTATTGGAAACAGTACGTAAAATAAGTGGCCCATTTCATAAATTGCACTGTATACATGGTCGGTATTTCGATTGCCTACTATTGCTGATACAATCGAGCCGAAGATTGCGTCTAACACCGTGCCCGTCGGCGTCTACGGCGGGAGGCGTTTTGGCGCTTTGCAATGAGAGCGATTTACGGTGACAAAATCACCCGTGCACAGCTTTGCCTCGGCAACAGACGCGTTCATGTCTATTATGCGACTGACAGCGTGATTTTTAATGTGAAAAAAAAAAAGCATTCTTGACCACGCGAGTAAGGAACGCGTTTCACCCGTTTGTAATCGCAAGCGTGAGACGCCCGCTCCTGACCGGTCGTGGCCAAGATATCTGCTGCCTTTCGATGCCTTCGCGTCTCCTGACAAAATAACGTGAGCGTCTCCAGAAAGTTATTGCGTCTCCAAATGTAGGGAAACGACGATGTCGACCCTGTGTGCACCGAAATTCAGAAAATGGATTGTTACGTTTGCGTAAGATTTCCAATTGTGCAGTTACTGCCGGACCGTAGCTTTTTCTTTTTTTCTTTGAAAAGTAAAACTGACCGCTTTAATAAAGTTGATTCCTGCGTTCCTTCGCAATACAAAACATTCTATCGCTTTCCCAAAAAAGAAATGCAAATAATACTAAATGGTGTTCGCTTTGCACGTAGACTTGAACCGCTCGCACAGTTATAGTATTTGATTTGCAGAAGAGCTCAGAAATGATTCCAGGTATTTGTGCTGCATCCTTAAGTATATCAAGTCATGTGGTAGATTTCGATTACATCTGTGAATAAACTATCTGCATACCTTTCCAAACAACATCATGAGCCATGAATACTCGTATGAAAACGCACATGTTCAATGCGCTCGCGAAACCAAAACCGAAATCGCCCGCGAACGGACTACTTGGCGTAGTAACACATGTGCAGAAGCTCCCCCCACGTAGCTTCGGCTGTGCTGCCACAGAAAGTTGTCGCCAGGTATAGGTGACGTCACACCACGACCACTCCCTTAACTAAGGTGGACCAACTGTTCCCATTGAGTAGCGAGCGTTTGCACTGGCATTAACAATAGAGCAGGCGTTGGCAGCACGATCCACTCCGACCGTTGCGCCACCATTGTATTTCCCACATTCCGCGCCTCACGCCCAAGCAGGCACGGAACCCGTTGTTCGGCCCACTCAAAACGGTTGTAGTACACTCTAGACAAGCTATGTTTCAAGGCCCACTGTTGTTAACCCGTGAAAGTAATTAATAGATTTATGCGCAAGCATTCTCGGGCTACTTTCAGGGTAAAAAAAAGCCGCCAGGTTTGCGCGGAACACGCAGCACAGTCACAGCGAAAGCTGGAAGAGCGGCCTTTCTAGAGCCCGTAATCTACTTACTCTCTTGGGGCAAATACTACAATCACACATGCAAAGTACCCACTATGCCATAAATAATTGTAACGTTCATGAAGTAGGGAAGTACCCACTATGCCATTATTCG
Organism: Rhipicephalus sanguineus; assembly: GCF_013339695.2. Lineage (NCBI taxonomy): Eukaryota > Metazoa > Arthropoda > Arachnida > Ixodida > Ixodidae > Rhipicephalus > Rhipicephalus sanguineus. Next base: position 67,478,029 of record NC_051184.2, on the reverse strand, counting down.
TCATTCTACGGATAAGCGAGGTACCAGAGACCCATCTGTAAGTCATTATGTGCATTTTGTTGTGCTTTGGCTGATTACGATGAAGAATTATGGCTGAACCTTTTGTAATGGGTTGGAAGGAATGAACGACCAGGTCACTCGTTGCACAATTCACATTGTGTGACGCCTGGTTGTTATTTTACTCTTATACGACGCTACATCACATATGTCAACACGATTGCTTGCCCGACATGAGACCTGTATAGGGCATTTTTGCGAGAAGTTTCAAGCACCAGCGTGCAGCGTGGCCCTGTGGTAGAATACTTGACTGTCATGCAGCGGGGCCCGGCTTCAAATCCCATCCGTTCCTAGAATTTGTTTCTATCTTAAGCTTTTCTTATTTCGTGCGAGGGCGGGTAGGGGCAGCGGCGGCGGCAGCGGACAACTACGGTGCCAAAATCGGCTCTTGTTGTCATCTCATAACAGCTTTCGCTGTAATATATATAAGGGTCCCAAACACCACCACTGTCACCACAGCCGTGGTCGAGAGCACAGAGTGGCTGCTTACCAATGGTTAGGCAGGTGGTGGGTGGAAGCAAAGAATAACACGCACCACCGGTGGGATCTGTCGCCCAGGTTGATGCCCAGAAATGTTATTATCGTTTCATTTTTTTTCTTATTCCGCGCGATAGTGGTTACGGACGCCGGTGGCGGCGGCGGCGGCAGACAATTACCCCACTGCCGTTGTGATCTGATAACAGCTTTCGCTGTAAGATTACTGCCAGTGGTCACGGTGCCCGGCTGCTGGCCCGAAAGACGCGGGTTCGTTCCCGGTCACAGCGGTCGCATTTCGATGGAGACGAAATGCTAGACGTCCTTGTACTGCACGATGTCGGGGCACGTTAAAGAACCACAGGTGGTCGAATCTCTCAGAGCCCACACTAAAGAGTACCTTATAATCATATCGTGGTTTTGGCGCGTAAAATTTGGGATATTAATATTAAAAATGACAAGGGATGCTCAGAGCTTTCTTAGAACGTGGAGTCGGACTTTTTCTTGGTGTGTTAGTGTGTGAGTTGTAATTACAAAAAAAATATTAATTCGACAGTCTCTCTTATGGCACCTAACTTGTTAGGACAATATATTTTTCTTGTGACACAAATGTAGGAACCAGTTTTTAGAGCTAGGGGTTAATGCCACTACCATTTGGAATTATTGCGCCAGATTTCATGGTGATACTCCTTTTCGTTTCTGAGAAAAGGTACATTTAATTTTACACCAAAACAACAAATTTGGTACCTAAATAAAAAATAGTAACGAAAGCTACAGGGCTGAAAGCACTCAAAGTGAAGGCGAAAATCATTCTTATTGAGCACGCAAAAGTTAACGATAAAATATTGAAACGTTTTTGAGATATAAAGCTGAAACCCAGATGACCCGTTTACCCTACCCTCCCTCTTAAATCAGGAAACACACTCGTTCCACAAACAGGGCAGAACGGTTGCAGTTGCGCATGAAATTTGCTTTGTGTATCATTTTCAACCATAAGCAAATTTCAAATAATAAATTTGATCCTCAGCAAGAGAACAAAAGCATCACATCAAGGCCCCTAACAACACAATAAATGAGTACACTAAACAGTTATGATGAGATTTCTTCATGCTTGCTCACTATTTACGTATTCTAATGATTTGAATGTATAGTGACTGCCATTTTCTTCAACTACTGCGGAGATATATAGCAAAAAATAGAAGGAAGTGTTGCGTGACACCCATGCTAAAGGTGCGGCCTACAGTTAGTAGGTAATGAAGAACGAAAGAGTCAATTCTGTTTCTGCAGACATCCATTGCTTGAGCTTGGACGTGGATGACTACGCAGCCTTAGCACAAAAAACGCACTAAATATAATATATCTCAGTTCAGAGCATAACAGTTTTAAATAAAAGCGAATTATGCACGATTGGCCAAATGATTATTCACATGCTACCTGTCTACTGTATTGCTTTTCCAAATGTGTCAAGTATACGTGCACACGTAATGTGCCGAGCATTGCCAGTGCTGTCCCCCGAGCCATAAGTTTTCGCTGCAGTTGAGTTCTCTTAGCAACACTCGCTGGCATAGGTCACAGCATGTGTCAGCTAATCAACAGTGAGCGAGCGTGGGCAGCTTTATTCTCGGAACTTGCCTTCCATCACGATCTTCTCACGTATCTTTGCATGCAGAAATGTTGGTTTCAGGATAAGCTTGTCCTCGTACGCGAGCAGTTGTTCAATTGAAGTGTTTATGTCACTGCGACCTCCTCACCTCTTCTGAAACATAACCCAAGTTTCCTTTATAACATGGTACGATACATTACCTTTTCTAAGCATTCAAAAGCTTGCAGCGCTGAAACTTGAGCTAGTCGGTAGGAAAAACACATAGGCGTGATGACACGAACAGCACAAACTATGCACGGAAAAATCGAGCATAAGGCGATGGCTTGATTTTAAATGCGAAGCATTTCTGAGCGAACCTAAGACACTCTCATCGTTTCTATCTATCTAGCCGCCTATGTCTGGGTACTCTCCTGATCGCCTCCTTAGCTTGATGTAGACCAAAATTGGCATGGGAGGGTAAGGTGGTTTGACAAATACAACTGTCTGATCTTGAGATGAAAACTCACACCATCTCACACTCTTGAGATGGAAAACTCACACCACCGACATGCTGCGATGCAGCATGTCGAGCGATGCGGCATGTCGGGCCCGCGTTTCAGAGGGCGAGGGGAAAGAAGGAGCGGAAGTGGAGAGGGAAGTAGAGAGGGTAGTGGAGAGAGGGAAAGGGGAAAGGGAGAAAGGGAGAGGGGGAGTGGAGAAGAGGTGTGCGGAGAGGGTTTGTGCATGCGCACTAAGGGTGGTCACGGCGCACACCACCACCACCACCACCGGTTTGAACTCCGCCATAAGAAGCTTCGCATCTAATAACATGAAAATCCTGTCGCATACGCCGTCAAAACGTTTCCTCCAAACACGTGTGGCACATACCCGTATACCACGGGCCGCAGTAAGCGGGTATGCGCCACAGGGCTTTCGGTTTATATCTTCCCAGGAACGGCGAGAACAGACATTGGTAATTCAAATGCGAGAGCGTAACAAAAATCCGGCAGATCCCACGCACTGTGGGAATCGGTGTAATGCGAAGCAGCCAGCAAAGAGCTGCATGCATCGCTTTGTCTATTTTGAGCCAAATGAAATCATTCATGCCATGGCAACTAGTTCACCATATATCGCATGTTTGCCATGCACGCGTGCATGCACAATGTGATATATACCATGCCAGTGAAACGTATATTCTGGTATATTCACTGCATGACCGGTCATTTATGTTCATCACGCACTCCTGTCATGCCATACTAATTTTGGTATATATCCAGTTATCTAAACGGCCGGAGGCGCACCATAACAGTTTCATAATAATAATAATATCTGGGGTTTAACGTCCCAAAACCACGATATGATTATGAGAGACGCCGTAGTGGTGGGCTCCGGAAATTTCGACCACCTGGGGTTCTTTAACGTGCACCTAAATCTAAGCACACGAGCCTCAAACATTTTCGCCTCCACCGAAAATGCAGCCGCCGCGACCGGGATTCGATCCCGCGACCTTCGGGTCAGCAGTCGAGCGCCATAACCACTAGACCACCGTGGCGGGGTCATAACAGTTTCATGTAAATCATACCGTACATGACGTGCATAACATAATTCGCATGTTAGGACCTGTCATTTATGTTCGTCATACAGTCACATCGCACAATACCAATTTTGGTGTATATCAAACAAGCGCAATGGCCGCGAGTCCACCATGAGCGTGGCATGTAAATCATGCCATACGTGAAATCCATGTCATGGTTTTCATGTTACCACCTGTCACTTATGTTCGTCATACATTCGCGTCACGCAATACCAATTTTGGTGTATATCAAGCTAGCGAAACGGCCGCGATCGGACAATGAGCGTGGCATGTAAATCATGACTAAATGGTATGCACATCATAATTTTCAAGTTTTTACCTGTCATATATCTTTGTCATACAGTCACGTTGCGCAATACCAGTTTTGGTGTATATCAAGCGAGCGAAACGGCCGCGAGCGCATCATGAGCGTGGCATGTAAATCGTGTCGCACATGACTTGCCTGTCACGATTTTCATGTTACCACCTCTCATTTACGTTCCTCATACAGGCCCGTCGCGCAATACCAATTTTGGCGTATATCAAGCTAGTGAAACGCCCGCGAATGCACCATGAGCGTGGCATGTAAATCATGACATGCATATCATGGTTTTCATGTTACCACCTGTTATTCATGTTCTTGATACAGTCACATCGCGGAATACCAATTTTGGTGTATATCAACCTAGCGAAACGGCCGCGAGTGCGTCGTGAGCGGGTTATGTAAATTATGTCGTGCATGACACGCGTGTCATGATTTTCATGTTACCGCCTCTAATTTACGTTCGTCATGCAGTCGCGTCGCGCAATACCAATTTTGGTGTATATCAAGCCAGCGAAACGGCCGCGAATGCACCATGAGCGTGGCATGTAAATTATGACATACATCACATGCATGTCATGGTTTTCATGTTACCACCTCTAATTTACGTTCGTCATACAGTCGCGTCGTGCGATACCAATTTTGGTGTATGTAAAGCCCACGAAACAGCCGCGAATGCACCATGAGCGTGGCATGTAAATCATAACATACACGACATGCATGTCATGGCTTTCATGTTACCACCTGCTATTCATGTTCTTCATACAGTCACATCGCGCAATACCAATTTTGGTGTATATCAATCTAGCGAAACGGCCGCGAGTGGGTCATGAGCGTGGCATGTAAATCATGACGCGCATGACACGCGTGTCATGATGTTCATGTTACCCCGTGTCGGTTATGTTCGTCATGTCGAAATGTCTCGTCATACCAGTTTTCGTATATATCCATTCATTTAAACGGCCGCGAGCGTCCCGAGACCATGTCATATAAATCATGCCGCACATGACATGCGTGTTAGGACGTTAGTAGGATTTGCACGTTAGGACCTGTCATTATGTTCGCCATGAACTCTTGTCACGTCATACCAGTTTTGGTATATATGAAATTAACGGAATGGCTGCAAGAGGCCCAAGGCCGTGGAATGTAAATCATGCTGTTCATGACATGCATGTCATGATTTTCATCTTGTGACCTGTCATTTGTGTTCGTAATACGGTCATGTTGTTCCATACCAATTTTGGTATACATCCGAATAACGAAACGGCCAGGAGAGCACAAAGTCGTAGGCGGCTAGATAGATAGATAGATAGATAGATAGATAGATAGATAGATAGATAGATAGATAGATAGATAGATAGATAGATAGATAGATAGATAGATAGATAGATAGATACGCTCAAACTCCCAGAAGTTCGCTAAGAAATGCTTCGCATTTAAAAACCGCCATCGGCAGCGTTAAGCCGGCGAATGCAAAGAATAAAAATCAGCATCCCAGCAGGAATCGAGCCCAAACATTCTGCGTGGTAGTCAGATATTCTGCCACAGAGCGACGCCACGCCTTGAAACTGCTTTGGAAAAACACCCTACGCAGGCGTGATGTCGGTGCAACGTCAAATGTGGTTGCAGTGCTGGTTATCTGGTTTTATAACTAAGCAATCAACTATACATATATACTCCTGTCATACAGGCGTCATACTGGGATAACGTCGATTATGGTTCCAGTGTTGCCTCCACTTTTACAGGAGTCTAATAAACGTTACATTTGTATTTATACAACAGTACGTTGTAGCTTAAGCTAATCTGACTAGCTCCACATCTGTGACGAGCACTTTTGATGCTTCTTGTTTAATAAAGCTGAAATCATGGAACGCAGAGGTCTAGTCGACAGCACAAGTAGCACTGTACCGTACAGTGCTACTCTGTTGCGTTCTACGTGCATTAAGCGCAGCACGGAACGAACACGACGAGGCAACTTAGCATGTCTTTCTTGTTTGTCCGACTTTTTTGCATGTGCATTGCAACATTGACGATTGCAAATAAACATTGTAAGTCCACTTGCCCTTTGTGGTTTTAACACTAAAGTGTTTTATGCCGGGGTCCACCACGGCTCCACTGACGTATTTCCGTCACGGATATGACGTTTTGAAATATAAGGACTAAGAAATTGCAAAGAAAAAAAACAAGAAGATACAGTTCTGTCACCGGGAGTCGAACTTATGACCCCTCGCTCCGCAGCGCGCGGCGCGAAACGATTAGGCCACATACTGCGCGATCTTCGTCAAGCTAACGGCGAGCTATTTATATACACCATTTGCCAGTGGCGGTACTCAGAGATCGGTGGTACATCAGCGTGTTTTGGTTATCACTAGCGAGATGGCGCGAAGGGCTCGAAGAGCGCGCTTTAGAGATCGACGCCCCACGCGTCGCGATGAGTGCGTGCCTCTACAGGGCGTGGTCGCTGGTGCGCGCGCTTATCTCTTGATGGCGGTGGTTTGTACGTCTTGTGCTCTCACCGAAAGTTTGCGTTGAGAGCATGAAAGTCATTTTCCTCACTGCAGCGGCCATTTTGCGGAAGGAGCGCGCTGCTCACGCAAAGATAAGTTACAACTGTGGCGGTTCGCGCTCATCCCGTGTATGTTCGTTCTGTGCATCATTTCTGCTTGAGCAGCGCGTTGCACGTTTCGAGCTGCTTCGCGTTGTTCGCGTGACATTACAATTTTTTGCTATAACATTCATTCCTTAGCCGTTGGGGCGAAAGATTGCCCACCAAACGCCCAACTACGTCTGTGAAGACATGTTTCGTTTTCGTGTTATACCGATTCCTATGACAGAGGGATCAGCCATGTTTTTGTCAGTTGAGGCCTCTCGGTCACCTGGCGACATACTAAAATATTTGTACTGCTGTTAGACTGCCTTACGTACGAGTACGGCCCCGAAAGACCAGCAAAAAAAAAACGCCCACAACCAGCCCGCGAGCATCCGCGATACCACGATATGATTATGAGAGACGCCGTAGTGAGGGCTCCGGAAATTTCGACCACCTGGGGTTCCTTAACGTGCACCTAAATCTAAGTACACGGGCCTCGAACATTTTCGCCTCCATCGAAAATGCAGCCGCCGCGGCCGGGATTCGATCCCGCGACCTTCGGGTCAGCAGTCGAGCGCCATAACCACTAGACCACCGTGGCGGGGCGAGTTTTCTTTATTTTTGCTCAACCGGTGGTGAGTAGTGAGATTTAGCTAATTTCTGTGGCGCATACAAGTTTATGATCAGGGTTTGATGGCGAGTTTTCTTCTTTATTTTTGCTTAACCGGTGGTGAGTAGTGGGGTTTAGCTAATTTCTGTGGCGCATACAAGTTTATGATCAGGGTTTGATGGCGAGTTTTCTTCTTTATTTTTGCTCAACCGGTGGTGAGTAGTGAGATTTAGCTAATTTCTGTGGCGCATACAAGTTTATGATCAGGGTTTGATGGCGAGTTTCCTTCTTTATTTTTGCTCAACCGGTGGTGAGTAGTGAGATTTAGCTAATTTCTGTGGCGCATACAAGTTTATGATCAGGGTTTGATGGCGAATTTTCTTCTTTATTTTTGCTTAACCGGTGGTGAGTAGTGAGATTTAGCTAATTTCTGTGGCGCATACAAGTTTATGATCAGGGTTTGATGGCGAGTTTTCTTCTTTATTTTTGCTCAACCGGTGGTGAGTAGTGAGATTTAGCTAATTTCTGTGGCGCATACAAGTTTATGATCAGGGTTTGATGGCGAGTTTTCTTCTTTATTTTTGCTCAACCGGTGGTGAGTAGTGAGATTTAGCTAATTTCTGTGGCGCATACAAGTTTATGATCAGGGTTTGATGGCGAGTTTTCTTCTTTATTTTTGCTCAACCGGTGGTGAGTAGTGAGATTTAGCTAATTTCTGTGGCGCATACAAGTTTATGATCAGGGTTTGATGACGAGTTTTCTTCTTTATTTTTGCTCAACCGGTGGTGAGTAGTGGGATTTAGCTAATTTCTGTGGCGCATACAAGTTTATGATCAGGGTTTGATGACGAGTTTTCTTCTTTATTTTGCTCAACCGGTGGTGAGTAGTGGGATTTAGCTAATTCTGTGGCGCATACAAGTTTATGATCAGGGTTTGATGACGAGTTTACTGCTTTATTTTTGCTCAACCGGTGGTGAGTAGTGGGATTTAGCTAATTTCTGTGGCGCATACAAGTTTATGATCAGGGTTTGATGGCGAATTTTCTTCTTTATTTTTGCTCAACCGGTGGTGAGTAGTGGGATTTAGCTAATTTCTGTGGCGCATACAAGTTTATGATCAGGGTTTGATGGCGAATTTTCTTCTTTATTTTTGCTTAACCGGTGGTGAGTAGTGAGATTTAGCTAATTTCTGTGGCGCATACAAGTTTATGATCAGGGTTTGATGGCGAGTTTTCTTCTTTATTTTTGCTCAACCGGTGGTGAGTAGTGAGATTTAGCTAATTTCTGTGGCGCATACAAGTTTATGATCAGGGTTTGATGGCGAATTTTCTTCTTTATTTTTGCTTAACCGGTGGTGAGTAGTGAGATTTAGCTAATTTCTGTGGCGCATACAAGTTTATGATCAGGGTTTGATGGCGAGTTTTCTTCTTTATTTTTGCTCAACCGGTGGTGAGTAGTGAGATTTAGCTAATTTCTGTGGCGCATACAAGTTTATGATCAGGGTTTGATGGCGAGTTTTCTTCTTTATTTTTGCTCAACCGGTGGTGAGTAGTGAGATTTAGCTAATTTCTGTGGCGCATACAAGTTTATGATCAGGGTTTGATGGCGAGTTTTCTTCTTTATTTTTGCTCAACCGGTGGTGAGTAGTGAGATTTAGCTAATTTCTGTGGCGCATACAAGTTTATGATCAGGGTTTGATGACGAGTTTTCTTCTTTATTTTTGCTCAACCGGTGGTGAGTAGTGGGATTTAGCTAATTTCTGTGGCGCATACAAGTTTATGATCAGGGTTTGATGACGAGTTTTCTTCTTTATTTTTGCTCAACCGGTGGTGAGTAGTGGGATTTAGCTAATTTCTGTGGCGCATACAAGTTTATGATCAGGGTTTGATGACGAGTTTACTGCTTTATTTTTGCTCAACCGGTGGTGAGTAGTGGGATTTAGCTAATTTCTGTGGCGCATACAAGTTTATGATCAGGGTTTGATGGCGAATTTTCTTCTTTATTTTTGCTCAACCGGTGGTGAGTAGTGGGATTTAGCTAATTTCTGTGGCGCATACAAGTTTATGATCAGGGTTTGATGACGAGTTTTCTTCTTTATTTTTGCTCAACCGGTGGTGAGTAGTGGGATTTACTCAATTTCTGTGGCGCATACCCGTTTATGATCAGCGTTACCACGGCGGCGGATATGAAAACCTCGACTTCCTTCTTTCTTTTTAGTGGAAGTTGTGTGTAATGCGATTTACCCAATTTCTGTGGCACGTAAGTGTTTATAATGATTATAGTTATCTGATGGGCCACATAGGTTTGTGTGGCACATACCCGTTTGTTGGGCTAACTGCTGCCTTCATATTCAGTGGACCAGTGGTGGGTAGTGTAATTTACCCAATGTCTGTGGCGCGTACCCGTTTATGATGCCCACAAGCGTAACCACGGATCCCGGACATGATAGCCTCGACCAAGAACAGCTTCGCTGCAAAAAACAATAGAGGAGGCTCTGGCAGAGTTAAACGATATTTCAAAGGCCACTGTTGTTAGCCTGTGGGAATAATTATAAGTTTTTTTGCGTCAGCATTCTAGGGCTACTTTCAGAGTGAAAAATTACGGACAGTGGCTCCGGCGCTAGGCTGCTGACGTGAAAGACGACGGGTTTAATCCCTTCCGCGGGGTCACACTTCGGTGTAGACGAAATGCTACAGGCCCATGTATTGCCTAATGTCAGTGCTCGTTAATGACCCCACGTGGTCGAAACTTCCCAAACCTTCAACTACGGCGTTCCCTGTGACCATATGGTGGTTTTGTACTCTCAAACACGAGCAACTAGCACGAAAACATTACGACGCATGTTTAGACCTTTCATAGAATGTGAAGGCGAAAACCTAGTCAGAGTTTCTATTGGGGTGCATGTTGAATATCTGCTTATCTGCTGTTGCGGCAGAGGCCTCTCTCTCCGCCAAATCAGCCTTCCCAGAACCCCTGCGTATTGCACTCATCGATTGGGTGCCGCAATTTCGTCCAAAGCCGTTTCCTCCCGAAGGCGGTTCCAATCAGCGGCATTTCGAGCTATACTCGGGGACAACTTTCTGTGGCAATGAAGGGAAAGCTACAGAGCCACAATGCACGTATCCTACTGCTAATGAATGTAGTCCCACAACTGCGTCGGTATTTTCTGCGTGAGATATATAAAAAGGGGACCATGAGGTGATGCGAAGCCGGAGCACTTGCACGATCGCGTTCCGTTGGCGTTCGTTGGGCATGCTACCGACCTCGCGTCGTGGAACGCGAAGAGGGACGCTACGCGCGTCGTATCTTCCATCTAGCCTGGCCAGGGCGAGCGGGGAACGCGGTCGACAGACGGGCGAGAGGGGGGCAGCGTAGGAGAGGCGAGAGAAGGGGAGGGGACGCGCATGCGCTCGAGCTCATCGCGGCGTTGCGCAGGAAAGAATTTCGGCATGTCTAGCCCGCGTTTCAGAGGAAGAGTGGAAAGGGGGAGGGGAGAGGGGTATGGGAGAGGGGAGGGGAAAGGGAAAGTGGAGAGGGGAAGGGGAGACGGAAAGTGGAGAGTGGAAGGGGAGAGGGAAAATGGATAGGGAAAGGGAGAGGGTGAGTGGAGAGGAGGTGTGTGGAGAAGGTATGCGCATGCGCAGTAAGGGTGGTCACGCCGCACACCACTACCACCACCACCACCACCACCGGATTGAGCTCCGCCTTAAGATACTTCGCATCTAAAATACTCCTTCATTTTCTACATGTAGCTTTTTGAGACGGAACGCAGCGCACACAAGCGAGATATTTGTATTTCTTTTACTTTATACGTTGTCACTTTGCGTTTTTGCGTGCTTGATAAAGTCGCGCCTTTTTTCGGTTTCAAGATTGCGATAGCAGGAGCACGTGGTGGACCCCAAGAAACTTTCGGTCACCTCATTTGTTATTCTGCAATACCGAAGCGTAAAGCGTTGTTTTAAGTTTTGTCAGAGTAAGGGAATACTCTTTTTTCACTTTCACATAAAAGAAAGGCGCTTATAGTTAAGGACTAACTCTTTTAGTGTTTTGTGTAGCTTAGAAGAATATTTAATTCAAATATTTTGCTAGACACAGGGAGAAAAGTGTTGAAACTGTACGGGCTACCCGCCAAGGCTTTAGTTCCCCGCCAATTATGCTAGCCAACGCCAGTGCACGAAACCGGAAGCGGTCTAGGGCCTGTGTTAGTAAACAGTGAAACCCTCTATACTCGCGGACAACTTTTCCTGGCAATGAAGCGAAAGCTACGGGGGCGGAGCGTCTGCACATGTAGTGCTACGCGAAGTAGTCCTGTTTGGCGCGTGTCTCGTAACGCCATGGAAAGTGATGGCTAGCGTTGCATTTCGACGCGAACGCTGTTTAGCGTCTAACGTACGGGTAAAAGGCGCGACTTTTTCACGCACGCAAAAACTCAGTGACAACGTATAAAGTAAAAGAAATGCAAATATCTTGCTTCTGTGCGCTGCGTTCCGTCTCAAGAAGCTGCATGTAGAAAATGAAGGAGTATTTTATATATCTCACGCAGAAAATACGGGCGCAATTGTGGGACTACGTTAATTAGCGGTTGGATACGTGCATCGTGGCTCTGTAGCCTTCGCTTCATTGCCAAGAAAAGTTGTCCGCGAGCATAGCATCACTTTCCACGGCGTTACGAGACGCGCGCCAAACCGGACTACTTCGCGTAGTAGTACATGTGCAGACGCTCCGCCCCCGTAGCTTTCCCTTTATTGCCACAGAAAGTTGTCCCCGAGTATAGTCTAGCCTCTTCTAGCATCGCCTTCTTTCTCGGCCTTCCCCGCCCACGAATAGGGCCTGGTCATGTAATAATTTAAATTTTTGAAGCCGCGTTCGGTAGGAAATGTAGCGTCATAGACCAATCCTGCCTGAAAAAGAAGCTCTGTTGCTACCGAAGTAGACGCTCTGAACCCCGTTGCAGCTTCTCTCGCGTACTCCCTGGCCGCGACTAGGGCTTGGTCAGGGGATGCTGCCGCTTTTTTTACTTATCTTTTTTTTGTTCAAGCGAACGCCGCAAACACAAAGTGGACGCGCAGCTCGCGCGTTCACTTGATATGTTCGTTTCCTTACACGACCCTGAAACAGATATAAGGATTTCCTGAAAACCACGCGTCATGCTCGATCCATAACACAGTTAACGCGTGGTGCTATCTAGCACAAGGTACAAAAGTGAATATTTGAGGAGATGGCAAGAGACCTCACATCACATTCACATCTAACAGGGTTTACCTTTTTCCACTCTTTCTTGTAATAAATTTCAGTTTCAAGTTAGCGCTCGTCGTGCCACTCTTTCTCGTCTGCCCCTGTTTTTTAGCGCTTTGATGATGCGCCATGACTTCACATTAAGTTTCTTAACAATACAATAAATAAGTACACTGAACTGCAACGATCAGATTGCATCAAGGTTGCTGCGTTTTGACAATGTGATGTTTTGAACGTATAACGACTGCTGTTTTCTTTACTTTATGTGGGGCTATCAGACCAAAAAATAAAAGGAAGAGTTCTGTGACAGCCATGATAAAGGTACGGCATAGAGTTAGTACGTAATGAAGAACGGAAGCGTCAGTTATGTTTCTTTAATCGTCTATTGCTTGAGCTTCGACATTCATGACCATGCAGCCTACGAACATAAAAATAATTGACTAAATTATTTATATCGTTATTCAGAGCGTAAGATCTTTAAAAGGTGAATTATGCACAAATTAGGCGAATGGTTATTCCCTTGCTACCAGCCGAGCGTATTGCTTTTTTATATGGGCCAACTGTGCGTGAACACCTAATGTGCACAGCATTGTCAGTGCCACTGGTCCACAAGTTGCTGTTACAATTGTGTGCGTTTAACAACACTCGCTGGCATTATACAAAAGAGGTGGCAGCCGATCAGCAGGGTGCGAGCAAGGACAGTTCAATATTTGGAACTTGTCTTCCGTCATGACCTTAAAGGGACCCTGAAACGGTTTTTTGAAGTTTTGTCAGCGTTTAGGCAGGGGCATCCCCAAATCATTCGCACCAGAAATTAAGCGACGCACTGTCTACCAAGGCCGCTACGGAATTTATATCTATACCCTCCTCCTCACCACTGCCTTGCACCCTCAACTCACAGACACCGTGACATCAATCGCAGCGCTCTCGTGAGCTAAATCGACGGTTTGAGCTTCGCCCAGTCATGGCCTCAGATATTGTGCGCCGACGGGTTGCTCGCAATCTCGGAGGAGGCCCAACAAAGACGAAGCTCGCGGAGTGGTTGATATCTGCTCCGACAGGTGCCGCCACACTACCAGCAGACCTTATTTTATTCTCCTGTACGGCGACAATCTGCAAAAGCATGCGGACAAACGAAAATAATTCGAGAACGATCACCGATAAGCATAAAAGGCAATGTGGTTGTGTCTTCAGGGGTGAAGTTACAGCCACAAAAACGTGGATCGTGGCGTTGAACGGATAGCGAGAGCGCGACGCTCATTACAGCGACGAGCTGAAGGGATTCCGCTCGCCAGATGCCTCACGAACATTGCACGATGTCGCAGATCTACAAGACACCAATTGCTAGAAATTGCTATATATGTGGTACACAACACGGCTAGGGCAATTCATTTCGTCCAAGAAACCTCGAAATAAACACTGTCGCTCAGCTCACGTCAACACGGAGTACGTTGCAACACAGGCAGACGACGCTCGCTGCCCACAGGAGGTTCAGTGACGTGTACTGGACATATCCAATCAGATCAGCCGCCTGCGTGACGTCGCGCTTCCAATACGACGCGCACTGGAAGTGGGCGGTTTGAAAACGAGTTTGGCTGAGCCGCTGTGATCGGTGGCGATTCGCAGCTTCAAAGCCTCGTAATAAATTACACAGTTTACGCACAGAGCTTAAATCGGTCTGTAAATGATCCTTAGGACTTGCTCTACCGGCTCAATGTGTTCGTACAAAATCGTCAAAACCGTTTCAGGGTCCCTTTAACAAATATCTTTGCCTGCCGAAATGTCCGTTTCTGGAAGAGACTGTCCTCGAACGCCAACTGTTACCCAATTGAAGTGTTTATGTCAGTGCGACCTCTTGTCAAAGATCTCCAAGTTTTCTTTCGAACATGATGCCATGAATTGCGTTTTCTTAGCATACTCGAGCTTACCACGACTAAAAGTTCATCTAGTCGGTAGGAAAAACAGAAAGGCGTGATGACGCGAACACGACATTGAGAGCACACATTATATACAAGAAAGCCTATCATGAGGAGATGCGACTTTACTGATAGCCCATTTGTGACGAGCAGTTTTAATGATCCTTGTTCAATAAAGCTGAAATCATCGAACGCAGACGTGGAAGACAAGTAGCACTGTACCATTGATTGCGAGGGTGGCTCATTGTAAATACAGTTGTCCGATGTTTCGTTCTGCGCACATTGGAGAAATGCAGAACGGACACGACGAGGTCAGTTTTCTCAGTTTGAGGTCGGAGTATTCTTCGGCATATGTTTACCTGTTAACGAAACCCGTTGCTTGGCCGGTTGGTTCATCGCTTTAAATACTAGATAGCGTGGATTGGAGAAGGGACAGAGAAAGAAGGAACACTGAAGCACCGGACAAGCGCTACTCGCCAACTTGAGTTTATTAAGAAATGCTTCCCTCCATATATACACAGCCGCGTTGGCACGCGCAGGCACACTGCCCGTTACAGTCACTCAGCAATCATCAAGACAGGAAGGATAAGACAAATGCAGATTATAACCCTTTTCCCGAGAAGTGCTTTTCTTTATTGCGCAGCACAACATACGTGTCACTGATAAGGTTGTTCTCTTTCTTTCTAATGTGAAACGCTACCACGAGTTCCATGGCAGGCGTATTACCTTTTCTGCCCAGGATTCGAATACTAGTAAGCACTCGTTCACAGGCACAGGTCCTACAATGCATTGGGAAATGAAAAGAAAACGTGTTAATCACAGATGGCTCGTGTTCCCGCGCTCGATCATTGACGCGTCGACCATTTGTCCGGTATAAACGTTTCCTCAAGTGAGTGGGATTTCGTACACGACACCTACAGAGCATGTAACATAGGGCCGGACACGCTTTTTTTCCGACTTTGGCTTCTGTGGGCATAGCTCGGCCACTTTATGGGGTGCTGAAAAATGCAATAGCAACATTGTACCCATTGGCCACATTTTTAAAGACGATAGTCTTTCTTGGGGAACTTAAACGCAGAAATTTTGGTCTGTCTGTGTGTTTGTCTGTCTGTCACCCGATTCAGCCACGCGGACAAAGTTGAGCCACTTGCTGACCACCCACCCATCTTGCACTGGTACGGCTGTTCATACTTGTGAACGTTGTCGATCAAAAAGTAAATATTACGCATATCTGAGGCGCAATATCACTAGATAAGTATTAGGTGGTGTGTTCCTTTAATAGAAAATACATAGATACGTAATTCTAAAGACCCTAGTTTCTTAAGTTGCGGCTGCGGCTGCGCTGAAAATGCCACGCTATGCACGCCGGCGAACGCCCCCTGCCACGGAGGAAGGAAACCCTCTGCACAAGCTCATGTTTCCCGATGTATTGCCAGATGGCGTCCACATCTCACGCAGCGTAGACGCAGCGCCTCCTCTATCGTCTTTACTGGCATTTGCAGCGGAGCACGCAGATACGCGGCCAAATTTTTTAACATGAAAGTTTTAAGCCGGGGTCTACCAACACTTTCACGATGTATTTCCGTCACGGAAGTACGTCAGCAAAATGAATGCCATCAGATGCCAAAGAAAAAGGTCCATTGACGGGAGTCGAACCCATGACCTCTCGGTGAGCGACGATGGCTGGCGGGCGTTTAGCCCACTGAGCTACCGCCAAATGCATTACGGAGGTTACATGAACGCGCCTTTAATCTTTCACACTTTCCTCTCATAATGCTCTTGGATGGATGGGGACGCTCATAGATGCTATAGGTGGTGTGTGCCACCAGGCTCGGAAATAAGAGCGCGCCGTTGCTACGACCATCCTATTCGGCGCGTTTCCAATACATGTTCAATTTGGTCAACGCTTTAACACTCGTCAGGTGGTGTCTCGCCCATAGGCACCGTACACTGACCAGAGGGAGCTGCGTTGCTCGCAGTGGACCGTCCCAAGTTCGCTGGCATTGGCCGTTAGGGACACGCAGAAAACAGACGCGCGAACGCGTCCCCCGTGTATCCCGGCCGCAGTCCGCCCACTCATTCAGAGAGGGAGACGCGCACATCGCGTTCCATTTTGAGCAACCCCGTCTCATTATTGCGTTTTTTGTCCGCTAGGTTTGGCGTTCTGGCGCTGCAGTCGCACTGGAAAACTCGACTGTACGGTGCCTATAGCATCCATCCATATCGAAAAATAGCTCTCCGACGCTCGCCTGGCTGTGGCACCGCGTTCCCACTCGCCTCGTGAGAAGTAACGGCAGAGAAGACACGACGCGCGTAGCATTTCTCTTCGCATTTCACGACGCTCTGAAGGAATGCATATCGAGTGTCAGTGTTTATAATGTGCGTGTTGATGCCATCTTTGCGTGGGATTCACCATATGCGGTGTCCACGCATATGTTAAGAACTTCAGCTACTGCAAGGGTTAAATCATGATCATGGGCGTTTGTCGTCGGTACGGAGATGCGCCACTAGGCGTCAGCGTGAGTGTGACGCGTCCACATATGCCCAACAGCAGTAGACATTGTACAAGCTCTCATATACCAATGCACTATAAACAATAAACTACTTCTGTCACAACAGGGGCCACTTTCGTGTTATACCGATTCCGATGACGGAGGGATCAGCCATCTTTTTACTATGCGCGACACTTTGTCCGCATAGGGCACCACTTCCGGCCTTTTAGCGGGGAACAGTAGGCTCAGGTTTGTTCTTGCCCTTCACTTTCTGAAGGAGGGGTTCGGACAGAGTAGTCAAGCTCCGGCGGGGAACCCCAGCCGCTTATCAGTGCTAAAGCTGGCTATTGAAACTATCCTGAGCCAAGTGAACATAGGACCATGTCAGCTCCGATTCAAGCCATTGTGATGCGATAAGCTCATTTGACAACCTCACAATGAGCTGAATCGAAGCCTAAAAAACTCTTTTGGTGCCCGCGGAGAGTACTTCCAGAAGACGCGACGCCCCCTAAAAGCACATTAATATCTCAAAATTGTGCTCAAGAGCACAATCTTTAGATTGTGTCCTTAGTATCCTTACTAACCCACACACGCTCTCTTCGTCCTCTTCTTCATCTTCTGCTTCGCTCTCGCAACACTTGCGCCGATTTCTCTTGCGTGAGATGTACTAACAATGATGGACGAGAGAACGAGTGCAGTGAGAGTGAAAGAGAGAAGGAAGGAGGCAGCAAGAAAGAAACAGAAAGAAAGAGAAAAAGAGAAATTCTGGGCGAGGTGCTATTTGAATCCGCGTACCCACGATCCCAAGGCGACCATCGTAACCACTCGGCTATCCAGGCACGCTCGCAGAGCATAGCACAGCCTTGTATAGTATACTATCGCAAGGAGGTGGGAAAGGGAAGTAAGGGTGAGGAGGTGAAATGGAGGAGAGGAAGGAGTAATGCATAGCAAAGAAAGAAAGGCAAAGATAGAAATAAACAGAAAGAAAGGCATGAAAGAACCGAGATAAATATTGAAAGAGTGTGAATCGATGAAGAAAAGGAGCCTAGCCTAACAAGAAAGAATGAAAGAGAGAGAAATATAGAGAATGATGGGTATGAAAGATAGAAACGAAAAGAAAGCAATGAAGACAGAGATTAAAGAAAGAGCGAGACACAAAAAGAGATAGAAAGAAAAAGGAATCGCGAACGAAGAGAGAGAGAAAGAAAAGGAAAAAAGAGAACGAGAGATGGAAAGAGCGAGAAAGAGAAATAAATACATGAAGAGAGAACAAAGTGGAAATGAACAGAGACAAAAATACAGAAAAAATACAGAGGTGACAAAAGAAGAAAGACAGACAGGAACAAAGTAACAAAAAAATAAACAGAAACAAAGAAGGCCACACAGCTCCGCACTTCATTCAGGCTTGGCACCACTAGTAAGAAGCTGCATTAAGTTTTTGCCACTTCAGACCTCTAGATCAATTGGCGGAATTATGGAAAAAAACATGGTTGATCCCTCCGTCATAGGAATCGGAATAACACGAAAGTAAAGCGTGCCCTTACAGAAGTAACTGATTGTTTAATGTACATTGATATAAGAGAATTTGCACAGTGTATATTGATGTAGCTATGTATATTGATGCAGCTATAGCATCGTTTAACGTGGATGTACCCACTTTGATGATTGGTGGTACATCTCCATTCCGACGACTAGCGTCCATGTTAAATGACTCAACAAACCCTTGTGGTAGCTGTAATAGTTAACGGCGAAAGCGTAATCAGAGAACGAGGTGTGATAGCCAGAAGAGCGTCGCATATTGGACGCAGAACTTGGTCGCCATCTCGCGGCATGTTAAAATGTGATTGAACACCACGGCCGGACTAGAGGAAAACGCAACGCGCGTCGTGCCGCCCCGGTAGCCCGGCCGCGATTTTTCTCGGGGCGAGCGCGTGAGCGGGGAACGCGGTGTTACAGCCACGTGAGGCAGGCGCGCGTCGCAGAGCTATTTTAGGTTTGGATTAGCGTGATGCTATGAGCGAGGCCGACGCTTTTACGACGCTTGCGCTAAGGTCGCCACCTCGCGGTGTAAGGCATTGACAAAATTGAACTTCTATTGAAAACGCGCGGAATGGGACGGACGTGCAACGCGTTGCAGGTGCTTATCGCGGAAGCCACACTAATTTACGAATTACTTTACTTTACCGCTCCCAAATGGCAACACCAGCCCGCCGACTGGGAGAATGGTAGATATAAAAGGCACGTTCGTAAAGCCTCTATAGTCTGTGACCGTGGCGCAGTGGATAGCGTGCCCGGCATCTGTTGTTGCGGACCGAGCGGTCGTGGGTTCGATGCCCGTTGACAGGAGCTTTTTTCCTTTGCCATCTGATCGTGTATATTTTTTCGACATCATTTCCGTGACGGAAATACGTCACTGAAGTCTTGGTGGACCCCGGCATAAAACACTTTCGTGTTAAAAAAACATGGTTGATCCCTCCGTCATAGGAATCGGAATAACATGACAGTAAAGCGTGCCCTTACAGAAGTAACTGAATGTTTACTGTACATTGATATGAGAGTTTGCACAATGTATATTGACGTCTCGCAGCTATAGCGCCGCTTAACGTGGATGCACCCACTTTGATGATTGGTGGTACATCTCCATCCCGACGACTAACGTTCATGTTAAATGATTAAACAAACCCTTGTGGTAGCTGTAGTAATTAACGGTGAAAGCGTAATCAGAGAACAAGGTGTGATAGCCAGAAGAGCGTCGCATATTGGACGCAGAACTTGGTCGCCATCCCGAGGCATGTTAAAATGTGATTGAACACCACGGCCGGACTAGAGGGGAAACGCAAAGCGCGTCGTGCCGCCCCGGAAGCCGGCCGCGATTTTTCTCGGGGCGAGCACGTGAGCGGGGAACGCAGTAAGGCAGGCGCGCGTCGCAGAGCTATTTTTGGTTTCGATTAGCGTGATGAAATGAGGGAAGCCGACGCTTTTACGACACTTGCGCTAATGTCGCCCCCTCGCGGTGTGTTAAGGCAATGACAAAATTGAACTTCTATTGAAAACGCGCCGAATGGGACGGACGTGTAGCGCGTTGCATGTGCTAATCGCGAAGGCCACAGTAATGACGAATTACTTGAGTTTACCGTTCCCAAAGGGCAACACCACCCCGCCAACCGGGAGAGTGGTAGATATAAAAGGCGCGTTTGTAAAGCTTCTAGAGTCTGTGACCGTGGCGCAGTGGCTAGCGTGCCCGGCATCTGTTGTCGCGGACCGAGCGGTCGTGGGCTCTATGCCCGTTGACGGAACTTTTTTTCTTTGCCATCTCATCGTGTACATTTTTTCGACATACGTCACTGAAGTCTTGGTGGATCCCGGCATAAAACACTTTCGTGTTAATATTTGTACTGATTTTATACTGCCGTACGCAAAAACATGGCGCCGACAGACCAACAGATAAACGCCCAGAACCTGCGAGC
Organism: Rhipicephalus sanguineus; assembly: GCF_013339695.2. Taxonomy (NCBI): domain Eukaryota; kingdom Metazoa; phylum Arthropoda; class Arachnida; order Ixodida; family Ixodidae; genus Rhipicephalus; species Rhipicephalus sanguineus. Next base: position 67,457,712 of record NC_051184.2, on the reverse strand, counting down.
AAGCATCCACGCCCGCGTTGAACGCAGCGGACATACTATTGAGTTTTAGTGTGGCACGAGCCCCAAAACGGCTTGCGTACGCAAGCCCTTGCGTTCCTTTCTATTCTATTTGGATGTGGTTGGGTGTGGCTGATAGTACAAAGGAACGCAGCAATGTGCGTACGGAAGCGGCTTGGGACTGCCGGCACTAAAACTCTGTGAGACAGTATTAGGTGGGCGTCCGCATTAGCTCCACGAGCGCAGGCTTCCATCGGAAATGACCGGTAGCCTGCGTTCGTAAAGCTGCCAGCGACGCCCAAGTAAAACACACTGTCGCGTATACGTAACGAAGATGATGCTCTCGCCAGCCGAATCTATCGGTCGGATACATTAGTTGAGGAACCCATCGCTACTATTTTCTGTGCTCTGTCAAAATTACAGTATCTCTCGTCTGAATAATACTTAGGCGTTCTGTGGTGCCACATGTACCATACCACAGCAAAGCAATAAGCTGTACAAGTTACCGGAAAACGCTGCGTTGGAGGAACGTGTCAGGTTAAACACCTGGGGCGGGGAGGTGGAAGTGTTCATGGAGGCAATTTAGCATAAAGATTGCGAATTCATCCAGTTATAGGACACCCGCAAGCGGCCTGGTTTCTCCTGGAAAATGTCTTTCCTTATACTGCCAATATTGTAGCCACTGCGAAAGGTAACGAGGCTTGCTAAGTAAACGCTTACGCTGTTGAAAACCTTTATCAAGTATCAATTGAGAGCATAACAATATTATCCCCCCGCATTTTTTCTTCAGGAAAGCAACTATGGAGCCAATAAAGAACGAGTGTAGAGCTAAGCGACGTTGCAAGGCCCACTTTTGTTAGCCTGTCAGAGTAACTAATAATGGTACGTATAATCAATTCTTGGGCTACTTTCAGTTTAAAAAATTAAGGGCAGTGGCTGCGGTCCTCGGTTGCTGACCCGAAAGACGCAGGGTTCGATCCCGGCCACGGCAGTCGCATTTCGATAGAGACGAATTGCTAGAGGCCCATGCACTGTTTGATATCAGCGCCCGTTAAAGAACTCCAGGTGGCCGAAACTTCCGGAGCCCTTAACTACGGCGTACCTCTAATCACATCGTAGATTTGGCGCCTATATCCCTAGAAATTATTATGAATATATTACGAGGGATGCTTAGAACCTTCTGTGAATGTGAAGGCGAAAGCCTGGACGGCCCTTCTTTTGGTCTACTGTTGAAGTTTCTGCTTATCTGCTGTTGTGGCAGCGGCATCTCTCTTCGCCAATTCTGCATTCCCAGAAAGACTGCATCGCATAAGGGCCGTATGCTGCTCTCATCGGGCCGCTGCCGTAGCTTCATCCATAGCCGCGTCCTCCCGAAGGCAGTTACGAGGAGCGGTATTACGAGCTTACTGTAGTCTTCTCTGCCATCTCGGCCTTCGGGGCCCACGACTACGGTCATACCACGCAATAATTTCGCTTTTGAAGCCACGTTCTGGAGGCAATGACGCGTCATACACCAATCCTACGCGAAAGAGTAGACGAAGAAGATGTTTAATGATGCTAAAGGAGGAGAGGTCGGTCTGTAAGCAGCCTTCTAGCCTGCTACTCCTCATGGAATTAAGGGGAAAAGGGAGCGAAAGAGAGAAAGGAAAACATGATGGTAGGCGACCATGGTAAGTCACAGTAAACACGCTGTCGTGCACAGGAACGTGTAGTACGCGCCAAAGTTTTGATTCTGCAGCTCATACTCTAAGGACAAAGGTCCAAACCTGTATCTCTTAAGGAGCATTCACTATTGAGTAGTGAAGAGCAAGCGGAAACGCCGGAGCGGCCGGAAAACCATGATCGCGCGCGTGGAAAACGTTCACATTTGTTCTGGCCCTTCTGCAAGCCGCCGCCGCCGGTGCCGTCTTCGCTACTTCTAGAATTCATTCCAGTTTCCCTGTTTCCTGAGCATTTAATTTCGTACCGAATTCAAGTTACGCATGCGAAATACAGAAAAGGAACCGTTTTAAGCTCTTCAAGCGGTTGTTTGAGGAGATACACCAGCAGATACTACATAAGCGGGCACGCCGGCAGCGGCGGCGGCGTATTCGAAAGGCTGTGCGGAAGCAACAAACGTTGGGGCACGCAGACCCACGTTGCTGAGGAACCTTCCGCGAATTCCAGTCTATTGGGCATACATAATTGAAGTCAGCCTCTCGAAGAACGCGTCCTCGTAGAGGCTGTGAGCTTTGTCGAGTAGTACGTGTAGTTCGCGATTGCACCGATGCGAACCACGGCTGACGTCTTGGCCGCCAGGTTGATATTGCGGCCGTATACTTATATCACGTGGTTGATACGCTAGTGTAGCCGAGGTATGGTTTCCCGTGAAGCGGAAAGGCGTTCCACTATCGCGTGGCGGAAAAAAATGGTCTCGGACCAGTTTTTTTGCATCGGATTCGCCGCGTGGTTTTTCGGGTGCTTAGGCAGCGAAGATAACGGGTTAACATGCCGGTGGGTTTTGTCTGCGTCACCCCCTTCGAGGCCAAGTGTGAACGCGCCGTCAAAGGCAATTATAGCTGCGTTGGCCGTGGTTCCCAACCACCCAAAAGCTTTCCTTCCCGAAAAGGTCGAGACTCCAGACGATCTATGTCGCACTTGAACGACTGTGTTTCGGGCGGCATTGAGGACACACGCACCAATGTGTTGTTACCAAAGCAGGCGCTCTGTGATTCTTCTGTTTAGTGCGCCGGTGTCTTTAAATGCGGCGCCACGAAGTACCCGCCGCGGTGGCTCAGGAGGAAAGGTGTCACGCGGTTATAAGCTCGAGAACGCGGGTTCGATCCCCCTTCACGGCGACTGCATTTACATGTGGCCGAAATGGAAACAACACCCGCGTACTAAGATTTAGGTGCACGTTAGAGAAACGAAACAGTCGAATTGAATTATATGGTGGTTTCGGGACATAAAACTCCGGAAGTTATGAGTATTAAACTTGTACGTTTAATTAAAGAGATATGTGCAGCGGTCATCCGGAGAAAAGAAGTCGGAGGAATACTCTGGAATAAACGGAGTTCTACGATCAGAGCAGACGGATGGTGGTCTGTGCGTAACGAGATTTTCGGCAGTGTGCCGTGAAACAAACTACTGTTTTTATGCCATTGAGGAATGTGTGCTTAGATCCGTAAATGACCAAGGCTTTCTGTCCACAAACAGAGCAGCACCGCTGCAGTTGTGGGAGCAATTTGTTTTGTATATCGTACTCAACCACACGTCAATGGCAAATCATAAATTTGCCTCTAGGCAAGATACCTGAAGCATCGCATAATTTCTTAACAAAAGTGTAATTGAGTACACTAAACAGTTATGTCAAGATTTCTTCAAGGTTGCCCAGTGCTTACGCGCTTTTATGTTTCCAATGTATACTTACTGCTATTTCCTTGTGTTGCTGTGGAGCTATGTAGCAAAAAAAGTCACAGTTTCGCCGCAAAGCCGAAGCAATGAATGCGATAGCAACAAATTACAAAGCCGCAAGAACACGAAGCAGCTCGATACTTGCAGTACGCCAGTCAACCGCAGACGACTCACGAAAACAACACGCACAGGATGAGTACGAACTAACAACGGCAACAGCTCGACACTTGCAGCGCGCTGCTCTGCTCAAACACAACGAAGGACGCTCGAATAGATCGCACAGGCATACGCCGGACGAGCGCGAACTAACAACTGTCCCCGTTACCTATTCTTGTTTGAGCGGCGCGCTACAACCCAACGCTCTTAGATATTTTTTTTTAGGGGCGAAGCTCCTTAAAGGGCCCCTCACCAGGTTTGACAATTTTGAGCTAACGAGCGCAATGCATACACTGGGCGTTCACGATCACGTCTGCCAAAATTTGCAACGCTACACGCCGCGGAAATGGGTCAAATTTCAAGGTGAACGCTGCTTGCCCTTCCTCTCGCGGGCGCGCGCTTTAGAGAATGAGGGATGACGTACATGAGAAAATGGCCCTACGTAGATGGTAGTGCTATGACGTCGCTCCTCTACGTATACGACTGTGCTCTGACGTCGCCAACAGTAGCACGTGACACTGCGATAATTATTTGACACGACATGTGTAGTTTGTGTAATTTGTTGCTTGAATAGATTAATAAAGCTTGAGAGAAATAATGAGACACCTAAAGGGAATGTGTGCGTCTTTTTCATTTTTTTTTCGTGAATTGCAGCGAGATGCGGGGCTAATGTGCCTCCCTCTCCCATGCGTTCGTGTCCCCGCGGTTAGCGCATCGAGCAGACGCCAGCCCTGGAAACGAAAGTGATGTTCTGGCGCGTTCGAGCACTCATTATGCTCGTTTATTCTACCGCGTCCAAGTAAAAGTTAATGCGGCACTGGCTCATGATACCGCCACTCTAGTGCCCGTACAAATGTCTCAACTTTCATGCCCGTCCCGTAGAGACAGGCAGTACACCACGGAGAACGCCGACAAAACGCCCACGGCCGCTCCATAAAAAAAAGGTAGCGGCCGTGCAACGCCGCTCGCGTGCTTGGGCTGGCTCGGGCACGTCATGCGCACGTGACCATGCATGCGCATGACGTGTTCATGCGTATGTGTCAAGTGAAGAGGGCAGGGAAGGGATTTGGCTTGCTAAGGCTACACGGGGCGAGTGGCAAGGGTTTGAAACTCGCCTCCTCGCATCATGGTTTCGCGCCGCTACAAATTATTGTTTATCTCAGCTCGTAATGAACCGATCTGAAAAATTCTTGCGGCATACTGCTCTTCATTCGGCACACAACGACTTCCAGCGTCTAACTAAAATTTGCTATATGGCCTGGTGAGGGGCCCTTTAAGGCGGCACCCGTTCGTCCCTCGTAGTCATAGTCGTAGTAGTCGTAGTGCGTAACCAGTCTTACGCTTTGACCTCCAAGGTGGTGCCGGTGGGAGATTTTTCCTGTGCGTTGTTGAACAATAAAAAATTCGCAGCGGTAGCTAAAAGCCGACTTCTTCTGTCTCTCATTCCCATTAGCAGCCATTGTTTACCTCCAAGGTAGTGCCTGGTGAGATTTCTCCTGTGCGTGATTAAACAATAAAAATTTTGTTCAAAACGCCGTTGATTGATGAAATAAACCAACGAAAGACGCCAGATGTTTTGTAAAAACAAAACGAAAGAACGCCAGATGTTTCTAAAGCAAAACGAAAAGACGCCAGCTGCTTAACGAAAGACGCCAGATGTTTTCTAAAGCAATGGTTTTCTAAACAACGAAAATTCACAGCGTACATGTAAAATTAAAGTGAGCTGCAAGTCGTCATAACTCTCATTGAACCTTTAGTATAAACGCGCCCGATCTCACGTCGGTGATGATGTACTGGGCAGAATTCACGGAAGATTCACGGTTTACCGATGAACCTCCGCAGCTTCGCCCACTCATCATCATTCACTCCGTGGATATGCTGTGATTTTTTTTGTTTCCTAAAAACTGCGGCGCGGGGAGTGGCCCCTCCGCGTCTCGTGCCGCGCGGTGGCGTTCGACGCATTGTTTACCCGGCGTTGCACATCGCGTGTAGGTGCAGAAATGGGCCACATTTTAGTGTGCGTCTCAAGGGCAGTTTTCAAACAGAAGCAAAATATATACATTGCTTTAAAGCGGACCCTACTCTCGCGGGTGATACCGTACACGCGGGAGAACCTCCGAGATCTGCATGCCACCAGCGTTAAATGGCGTATATGAATAGCTCACCGTTGTCTTTCCGCTCAACCGGAGGCACCAGACCAGACCCAGCGAGCAAGCACTCGCGCCCGCTGGCAACGCAGCGGCCATATTAGAGATTATTAGTTGCTCTGCGGACGGCAGGTCAGTGCAGAGTTGCTTAGAGAGTAGCTCAGCGCAGAACTGCCGTACCTCGTGTAAGTAGCCCTACTCCACAGCGGTACCGCAGGTCTGTGCATGCAGGCTTATTTCTGAAAGGACTAGTAGCGTCCGTTCGCAAAGCTGCTGCCGACACCTAAGTTAATGTCTCTGGAGTGACTACATGATGATACTTTTATCAGTGGCACCTATGGGTCGGATATATCAGTTGACGACGCCACAGCCACTCTTATTTTCTTTCTACTGTCCAAAGTACCACCTCTTTCCTGAGTGTAGTTCTTGTGCATTTTTTTTTTTGGTACCACATGTACTCTACTACATTTAGCAGTAAGCCGTCTGGGTTACGTGCAAAGGTTACCATCATGATTCTTGTGTAAGGCTACTGACGGAGCCAAATTCGTTGTGGAGAGTGTGTATTCGCCTTTCTACTGGACAACCTAAGCGTCTTTGGTTTCTGGTAGAAAATGTTTCCCCTCATACTGCCAATATCGTAACCGCTGCAAATGTTCACGAGGGTTGTTAAGTCAACGCGTACGCTCTTCAGAACCTTTAGTAAATATCAACTGAGAGATTCACAACATTTTCCTGCTCGCATTATTTTCTTCATGAAAGTAGCTTACTACTTTTTGAAAGTAGTAAGGCGTCGTCATGACGACGCCTTACGCTGGTGTCGCCACATGATTGTTTTTGATGCGAAGTATCTTAAGGCGGAGCTCAATCCGGTGGTGGTGGTGGTGGTGTGCGGCGTGACCACCCTTACTGCGCATGGGCATACCCTCTCCACACACCTCCTGTCCACTGCCCCTCGCCATTCCTCCTCTCATATGCCCCTCTCCCCTTTCTCCTCTTCACTCCCCTCTCCCGTACTCCTCTCCCCTCCCCCTTTCCACTCTTCCTCTGAAACACGGGATAGACACGCCGAAATTCTCTCCTGCGCAACACCGCGATGAGCTCGAGCGCATGCGCGTCCCCTCCCCTTCTCTCTCCTCTCCTACGCTGCCCCCCTCTCGCCCGCCTGTCGACCGCGTTCCCCGCTAGCCCTGTGAGAATTAACGGCCAGGCTAGATGGAAGATACGACGCACGTAGCGTCCCTCTTCGCGTTCCACGACGCGAGGTCGGTAGCATGCCCAACGAGCGCCAACGGAACGCGATCGTGCAAGTGCTTCAGCTTCGCATCGCCTCATGGTCCCCTTTAGCGGGAGTTGGTGTAATTTTTTTGCGTCAGTCGTTGTGACACCGAGGCCGCCACCAACAGCCACGTTACGCCACATTAGCAATCAGATCGTACATTTTTTTCAACGAGAAAAAAAAAGAGAAAAAAGTGGGAGCCTCACATTTAAGAAACAAGGGCGGTACGTGTGTTAGCCGTCCGTCGTACTGTTACATAAAAGTTTCACTTTTAGAGCAGTGTGTGTCATTCAGGCTCCGCGGATAATCCAAAGTCGATCCAGATACGTCGTGATGCTCCGGGCGAAATGAGGTTGAGAACCTATTGCCAGCGACATGAGCAAAAGGCGTTACGGGTGCTGCGTTTGAAGCGCGACTAGGTGTGTCGATAGAGCAAAGACTAATAGCGAAAAGCCAAGTTTTATTCAAGGGCGAAGAGCAATCTGTATGTTTTGCAATTGACATTTGTTTGCCGAACAATTCTTTTTACATGCAATGAGCAAAAGATTTATGACAGTGCTTAATTATTATAAAAAACTTTTTCTCTTAGCGCCCTATGAAGAAAGCCGTATGCCACGATTGTTCAGCGCAGCCCTTGCAGTGTATAGAAAGGCGCGCTAGTACAGTTCTTATGCGACGACACACCTCCTCACGTGTTTTGGTGTTTCCGATTTGCATGCATTCTCTCAGTTATGAAGTTGTGGTTACAATTAATTTTTGCTCTGCGTGGAGTGGCGAGGTGTGTTTCATCGTGGTTGAACATGGCGAGCATGATGTTCAAAGGGCGCGGTGTCCAACTACACTTTAAAAAAAGATATATTTGACTCTTTTCGGAGAGTCCTGACTTGTCATGGATGTGACTCTCTTTAAAGAGGCACCTCAACTCTCTTGGTGTAATGAGTAAAGGGGCACGAGGCACGTTATCTCGGGAGCGCTTGCAATGTAAGATGCAGTTGGGAGAAAGACAAAGTCGGGAGACCGAGGTGGCGCGCCAAACACACTTTATCTCACACACAACGGCTAACAAATTAACACGCACTCCAAATTTACAACAAAAAGAAACAAATGCGAAAATGCCGAGTTAGCGCACAATCACTAACTAAAATCACAAGGCATTCGAGAAAGGCTTAACGCCCCCTAACTCGATGGTCTGGCCACTATGGCTTCTCAGTGACTATCCCGATCGAACATTCTTACTGTTCATGGAGCTAACTTGGTTCGATGCCAAAGTCGACGACCTGTCCCGTCGTCGAAGCTCCTGTCGATGTCTCCGAGTGTGTCATCGTTGATCAGTCGCCTCGCTGGTCGTCTTCATTGCCGATGTCTCGTTCTTCGTCGAGGACATCGGTCTTTCCTTGTTAGGCCTAACTCTCGGCCTCTCCTCAGTGCCCCTCAATCAACTTGCCGACGTGGCTCTCCGGGGATTGTCAGTGGCTTGCAGTCGTTTTGTCGAGCTCAGGTAGTGCCGCAGATGCCCTGAGAACTGTTGTGATGAGGCTGCCGCAAGCCCGGGAAGCCTCGCTCGATTGACACTAAGGTCGACGGCCACCCTCCCAAGCTCTCGTGCCGCTGCCTCCAGAACTGGGCCCTGCTGCTCTCGTCGCGAGGGCGACGCTGGCTTGCACCACTTTGCTCTTGCCCAACAACACCGAACAATGACTGCTTCTTGTCCTGGGTTCCCTCACCTCAGCTCGGATCGCGTAGCAAGCGCCTTTTCCCGGCCAATGGCGAGCGTGGGCGTGCCGTTAGTGCACACCATCCGGGAAATTCCGTGCCCCACACACCATCGCCACATTCCGCCTTTCGGACGTCCCTCGTGCCCCTTTGCCCATGACGGGAGATCACTGTACTCTCCTCAGAGAGTAGCGTGACCCGAGAGAGAGTTAACGTGCCTCCTTCAAGACAGTCATACACTTGGCAAGCCAGGACACACTCTTTTTTTCTAAGAATGTTCGCTACGGCTGAGATTTAGCGCCGAACGATTTCCTCAGTACCAGCGGAAATGATGAGCTCTGCAAGGATGCAATATCAATACACGTATGCCTAGCGACCCATGTCTACTAGATAAGACAATGGGGCAACGGTGAAGAGTAGTGTACTCGCTGTGTTTTAATGAATCAGTATTCCTGCGCGTTGCTTCCTTCTTGAATACGCAGTGCCTACCATAGTTCCTGTTACCGGCGGGCAGATCGCTAAGTTATCTTTCGCGCTACAATTAGAATGCATGTATACGTTACACGTAAGGTTAATTTATTGGAGCATAAGGCGAAGCATAGTGCACGTATTGTCCACGCACTTCTTCACTGATTACCACACACGGTGCTCACTGTGTATAGAGTGTAATAAGGCTGCGTTATTGTAATAATTCAATAAAATTTAAATGTCATAGCTTTGGCGTGACAAGGCGTCATTCCTTCTTGTTAATATTCATTCACACCGAAGCACCCAAGCAATGTACACTTTAAGGCACCTGCGTATGTGTGAAGCAAATAAAAAAACGCTGCAAAATTAATGGTACACAGCTGCTTGCTTCCGGCTGCGGAAGAGGCCACGAACGCAGAAAAAGGTTGAATGAAGAAAGTTTACTACTAATACCAAGGTGAATCAAGTGACAATACGATTAAACACTACGGTCTAGACCTGACTCAATATTAGCTCAGCCAGCGTGGACTTCAAGTGGGCCTGAGCGAGCAGCTCAGGATCTGGTTCTGCCACGTCTGCGCTTTCATCGTGCCTCTCCTGCTGCGAGCATGCGTCAGCTACGCGGTCGTCGGTACCGTGAGTGACGTCTACGGAACCATAGACTCCGTATAAGGCAGGACGCGCGGATACTCGCGTAGGCGCACAGGACTGCAAGGACTGAGGGTTAGAGAAAGAGTAATTGTGCGTACTAGTGTGCAGCAAGTGTATGTGTGTGTGTTTGTTTTTTTGATGAGTGTTGTCTATAAATGTTTTCTTGTCTCTGACTCTCTCTGTGTCTGATGGCCCACGAACCTCAACTACAAAAGGCGATACCCTAGTCGTAGGGTAAGAATGGAGCGCACGTAAAACCCAGGACCAGGAAAGAACACACACGACGTGTCCTCGTGTGTGTTCCTTCCTCGTCCCATGCTTTACGTGCGCGCTGTTCATACCGTTATGATTCACCAACTTACCCAGAAAGCTTCACTTCTAGTCGGACTTTCTATTAGTCTTCTCTTCAACTTTCTGCTTATCTGCTGTTGCGGCAGCGGCCTCTCTGTCAGCCAATTCTGCATTTTCAGAACGCCAGCGTCGCATTAGGGCCGCACGCTGCTCTCTTCGGGTCGCTCCCACAGCTTTAATCGTAGCCGCTTCCTCCCGATGGTGGTTATGCAGAGTGGCACTTCAAGCTGCTATAGACTTTTCCGCCGTGGCGTACTTTCTGGGACTCCCTGCTCGTCCCTAGGACATTGTCAGCAATTTCACTTTTTGAAATTGCGTTGTCGAGGCAACGAGGCGTCATAGGCCAATGCGACGCCGAAGAAAAGCTGCGTTGTTACCGAAGCAGACGCTTGGCGAGCGCCACATTGGAGCTCGTCTTGTGCCCTTCCGGGCCCTCGACTAGGGCTTGGTCACGTGATACCTCCGCTGTTTTAACAGCGGACCTGTTTAAGCTTGACGACACCCCGCGTCAATTCCGCGAAAAGTCGCCCGGGAATGCGCCACAGAAATTGGACAAGCGCCACTACCGAATATAGCATGTGCGAGGGAAGTTGAAGACAGCGGAGGGAGAGAACGGAACAAAAGAGAGTGAGGGAGAGTGGTGCAGAAAGAATGTGGAGCCTGTGGTGGGAGAGAATAGCGCCTAGTAAAACGAGGAGTGCTGAGGCAAGGAGCCGGTAAGGAGCAACCACGGGAGAGTTAACCAAAAACTGCTCGGCGAAGCCAAGAGGAGGAAGGAAAAGAGTACGAGAGATGAGAAGGAAAGAGGAGGAGGAGGACGAGAAGAAATAAATAAAACGAAGTAAAACATCTTGCCTAGGCGGGATGCAAAGCGGGTACCCACGGACCGAAGGCGAATGTCGTAAGCACTCGGCTATCCAGGCACGCTGGCAAACAAGCATTTATGCGGTCCATATGATTGCGTGGCTATGGGCGAGAGAACGAGAAAGAGAGAGAGAAAGAAAGAAAGATAGAAGGAAAGAGAGACAGGAAGAAATAAAGAAATGGAGAGAGAGAAGTAAAGAAAGAAAGAGATAGAAAGAGATAGAGAGAGACAGATGCAAAACGACAGGCTGAGGGGCTGCCTGTACTACAAAGTGACTACTGCATGAATTACAGAGACAGAGGCTGAACTTGCCTTAACTGGCTTTCTGTATGGTCATGTTGCTGTATCTAGGCCTAAATGGCTATCCCTTGGCTAAGAAAGTAGGGAAATTGTCCGAGGGGCTCGTTTCTCTTTATTATACACAACTAATGAAACAAACAGAAAATTAAGGAAAGGAAAGCATAGGACACATTATTTGTGGTTTTTAAGCGTATCGTAATGACTCTCATTTAAATTAAAAGTAATCAGAATCGATGAAAAACACCCTTTCCGTCGGTGGGATCCGATACGACAACCTTGGAATCACGCGTCCGATGCTTTACCGTTTGAAGTAGCACAGAGGGTGCACAGATACTTTTCCACGTTGGAACTCCATCCACATCTACACTGACGGATCCGTGCTGCCGAACAGCTCAACCGGAGCAGTCGTGATACCAAGGTTGGTTACGAGAATTAAATTCAAGACATCTCACGCAACAACATCGACGGCAGCAGAACTGGCAGCCCTTCATAAAGCGTTACAATTCGTCAATGACCAACCGATGCACAAGTGGACTATTTTCTGCGACTCGAAGGCGGCACTACAGTCTCTACTGTCAGCTTTACGCCGCGGGCCGCACGAACAGCTGGTGCTAGAGATAGCAGAGATTATCCACCGCCTAACTGAGAAAGGACATCAAATCACTTTTCAGTGGTTACCACGTCACTGCGGAATCATCGGCAATGAACGGGCCGATCAAGCTGCCCGCTCAGCCCACGCAGAAGACCATGAACTACTACTACCGCTTTCTAGGACCGACGCTGCACGGAAGCTTCGTTTGCATGCTCGCCAACGCACGACGTCACAATGGAATGAGCCACACTTCAAACATGATCGACTGCACTCATTTGACCCTACATTAAGTCTTCAAGTCCCATCAAGGCTTCGCCGAGCAGACGCGACCCTTTTGTGTAGGCTGTGGTTGGGTGTTGCGTTTACCAACGCCTATGCTTTCCGCATTGGGATGGCCGACACCGCAGCCTGTGACCACTGTGGAAACGCAGAAACAATTAGACATATTTTTTGCGACTGCCCACTGTACAGTGCACAGCGACTATCTCTTTGCAACGCGCTGAACAAGTTGGACGACCGACCTTTGTCGGAGGAAAGAATTCTATGCCATCGACAAGACGCAACGTCACAGAAGAAGGCCATGCAAGCGCTACTGCGCTTCTTGCGATCGACCGGCCTTTTTGAACGATTGTAAGAAGAACTTCGTCTCTGTGTGTGTTGTTTTTTATCTTGTGTGTGTACGTGCGTTTTTTTCCTCCTCTTTTTTCCCCTCTCTCTCTCTAGACCCACTTTCTTGCCCCTATTTCCTCTCCCCAGTGCTGGGTAGCAAACCAGATGCTAAATTTGGTTAACCTCCCGGCCTTCCTTTTTTCCTTCTCTCTCTCTCTCCACGTTGAAATCTCGGCTCCAGGATGAGGCTTTCCTTGTACTTCAACAGTTACTCAATCGAGGTGTTTGTGTCACGACGACCTCTTATGAAGAGAAGAAGGGGAATTTTATAAGGGGTTGTTTTTCTTTGTTAGACACTTCATTATAAGAACAGACAATCAAGCCTAGGAAATAATATGCGATGTTAGTTGGCGTAATTGTGTTATAAACGAGAAGAAATTAAAGTGGACGAAAACATATGTTGCCGCCGGCAGGGACCCAACTTGCAACTTTCGAATAACGCTTCCGATGCTCTATTAATTGGGCTACGGCGGCGGTTCTTTTCCCGTACACTTCATCGGGTATATCTGTGCAATTTAACCTGGGAGCGTTAACCGCTCGTAGCCATGACAGTACAGCATAGGGCGCGTTATTCGAAGGTTGCAGGTTCGGTCCCTTCCGGTTTCAAGTTGTCTTTTCGTACACTTTAATTCCTTCTCATTTATATCGCAATTACCAGAAATAAAATCTCGTATATATTCCGAGGCTTGATCTTCTGTTAGTTCTCAATAATGTTGTGTCAAACATGGAAAAGCCAGCCCTTAAAAAATTCCCCTTCTTTCGTTACTTCATAGCAGGGGTCTCGTTCTGGCAGACTTCAGGCCTTCAGGTAGTATTCCAGGGATTACTGGTCAGCTGCCAGCACGTAAAATGATCACGTGCTTCGTGACGCCAGCAGGCAGAAAAAAAAAACCGGCAGATCCCACGCCTTGTGGGTGGGAATCGGTTTCATGCGAAGCAATTAGCGAGTAGTTGGTTATGCTGCATTTTTTGGCTTTGAGCCAAGCATTATACGAGGTGGATCGACGTGTTTTTGTAAGCGTAGTAGTTGTATGCACATCGTGGCCTTACCAGGTACGTCGACTACACTCCAGTTCAAATAGTACCACATGGTCTTGTGTAACATCAGCACTCACTTTGAGTATTATCGAAACGAAGTGCACTTTACGGTGTGATGATGTGAATATCCTACTTACATTTTACTAGCGTATGCCTCCGGGGTCGAGGAGCGCTTGAATATAGCTTTCTGAATCCTTGGAATATATATCTAATGTTTATTAGACTTGTACGAAAGCGGAGCCAGCACTGGAACTATTAAATATTATTAATTGTTCGAGTTTAACGTCCGAAAACCACAATATGATTATGACAGACGCCTCAGTGGAGTGCTCCATAAATTTCGACCACCTGGGGTTCTTTCAAGTGCACCTAAATCTAAGCACACGGGCCCCAAGCATTGTTGCCTCCATCAAAAATGGGGCAGCCACGGCCGGGATTCGATCCCGCGACTTGCGGATCAGCAGTCGAGCATCATAACCACTAGAATACCGTGGCGGGTTGACATTGGAACTGCAACTGACGTTAAGCCGGAATGACGCGTGTATCGTAGGAGTACATGTGTGATGTTTACTGCTTCATTATAAAATTAGATAGTCAGCACTGCAAGCACAATTGACACTGCACCGATATTACGCCTGCGAAAATGAGGCAAGGCCTCGACGTCCTCACGTGGGAGACCTAAAGCCCGGTCGGCGAAAGCTCTGCAGGGCCATCAATGAAGTTGTTACCAACCAAAAAGGGACTTTTTCCAAAGTACTTCTAGACCTGGCATGGCTCAGTGGTAGTATACGTGATTGCCACGCAGAGTGCTTGGGTTCGATTCCTGATGGGATCGCGATTTTTATTCTTTGCATTCATCGAGTCAACGCTGTCGATGTCGTTTTTTCTGTACGCTCTTGCATTGAAATTACCAGTATCTGTTCTCGCCGTTCCTGGGAAGATATTAACTGTCAATCACCTGTGGCGCATACCCGCTTACCGTGGCCCCTGGTATACGGGTATGTGCCACACGTGTCTGGAGGAAAGGGTTTGACGACGTACGCGACAGGGTTTTCACGTTATTCATGTGATGACCAGACATTCATATTCGTCAAACCCTCTTACACTCCTATACCAATGTTAATAATAATAATAATAATATCTGGGGTTTAACGTCCCAAAACCACGATATGATTATGAGAGACGCCGTAGTGGAGGGCTCCGGAAATTTCAACCACCTGGGGTTCTTTAACGTGCACCTAAATCTAAGTACACGAGCCTCAAACATTTTCGCCTCCATCGAAAATGCAGCCGCCGCGGCCGGGATTCGATCCCGCGACCTTCGGGTCAGCAGTCGAGCGCCATAACCACTAGACCACCGTGGCGGGGCCCTATACCAATGTTGTCCTTAATATGGTGTAGACCAACCTATACCAATGTTGGTCTACACCATATTAAGGAGGCGATCACGAGAGCACCTAGACGTAGGCGGCTAGATAGATAGATAAATAGATAGATACACACACAGAAACGCTCAAAGTGCCTTGGGTTCGCTAAGAAATGCTTACCATTTAAAACATTCTCAAAGCGTTGTTTAATCGAATAAGATTGGACTTCTTTACTTCTGATATTTTATCCTTGGGAGCCTCCTGATTAGGCCATTGTGACCGGGATGTCTGTTCCGCTGTAGAAAAATGCTTTATTGAATCAGGGCTGTTCTGATTACAAATTTCTAAATTATCATTATTAATTCATTCGAACTGTCCTATAACTAATTAGTCATGCAATTCACATTTCAACCCTAATTATTCGTTTCTTGGCCAATTCCCCAAAGTGGATGAGAGTCATTCATAAAGACAATCATCATCGTCATCATCACGAATCGTGAGAAGGAGAAGTCGGCTGTAAGCGGGTTTCTAGCCTGCTACTCCTCACGAAGGTAAGGAGAGAAGGGAGAGAAAGAGAAATAGCCAGGTGTGACAATAGGTAACTGTGGTATAGTACAATGACTCAGTGCACACACACACTGTTCTGTGCGGGGACGTGCACTGCGCGCAAAAATGTCGCGTGACAGTGCCATTTGAAAGAACACATTTCCTATATCTCACGCATGGGTAATTTCTGAACAGGATTTGACGTCGGGATTCGAAAAGCATATCGACACTGATCTCCAGAATATTTCACATGCGGACGCTGATTCTTAAATACAAAGATTTCGTTTCACGGTTAAGTTTCAACACATGAGCTACCTCAAGAGAAGATCGCCTTGTTTGTCTTTGATTCAAATGAAGTCATACATGTCATGACATCTAGTTCACTGTATATCGCATGTTTGTCATGCATTTATGCACGTACAATGTTTAATATAATGAAACATATATTCTGGTCTATGCAATGCATAATCTGTCACTTATGTTCTTCATGCACTGATGTCACGCTATACAAATTTAAGTGCATATCCAGACGACAAACTGGCCTGAAGAGCATCAAGACAGTGTCATGTAAATCATGCCGTACATGACATGCATGTAATGATTTGCGTGTTAGGACCTGTCATTTATGCTCGTCGTACAGTCAGGTCATGCAATACAAATTTTGGTGCATATCAAGCTAACGAAAAAGCTGCGGGCGCCCCGTGAGCGTGGCATGTAAATCATGCTGCACATGAGAAGAGGAGAGGAGAAGAAAAAATCACAGCATATCCACGGAGTGAATGATGATGAGTGGGCGAAGCTGCGGAGGTTCATCGGTAAACCATGAATCTTCCGTGAATTCTGCCCAGTACGTCATCACCGACGTGAGATAGGGCGCGTTTATACTAAAGGGTCGATGAGTTATGACGACTTGCAGCTCACTTTAATTTTACATGTACGCTGTGAATTTTCATTGTTTAGAAAACCATTGCTTTAGAAAACATCTGGCGTCTTTCGTTAAGCAGCTGGCGTCTTTTCCTCTTGCTTTAGAAACATCTGGCGTTCTTCCGTTTTGCTTTTACAAAACATCTGGCGTCTTTCGTTGGTTTATTTCATCAATCAACAGTGTTTTGAACAAAATTGTTATTGATTAATCGCGCACAGGAGAAATCTCACCAGGCACTACCTTGGAGGTAAAGAATGGCTGCTAATGGGAATGAGAGACAGAAGAAGTCGGCTTTTAGCTAACACTTACACTTCTACTTCTACTAACGTTTCCTACTGGAACATGCCAATGGCTGCTAATGGGGAATGAGAGACAGAAGAATTCGGCTTTTAGTTAACGCGCACGCTGCGAATTTTTTATTGTTCAACAACGCACAGGAAAAATCTCCCACCGGCACCACCTTGGAGGTCAAAGCGTAAGATTGGTTACGGACTACGACTACGACTACGAGGGACGAACGGGTGCCGCCTTAAGGAGCTTCGCCCCTAAAACGGAAAGACAGGGAGGTTAGCCAGTTCTCAGACCGGCTGGCTACCCTGTGCTGGGGAAAGGGGAAGGGGGAGTGAAAGATGATAGAAAAGGGATGTTACAAAAAGAAAAAAAAAAGAACAATAGTACGATAAACGACACTGCTTAAAGTCTGTCTATGAGATTAGTTTTGCGCAAAAAGCGCAATAACGCTTTCAAAGCTTTCCGTGCCGAGGATGGTTTCGGCCAGTGTCCTAAGATCTTTTCCTCCGACAGTGGACGATTGTCAAGTCTATTTAACGCTTTGGACAGTTCTTCTCTTTGTGCCCTGAAGCACGATAAACGACACTGCTTAAAGTCTGTCTATGAGATTAGTTTTGCGCAAAAAGCGCAATAACGCTTTCAAAGCTTTCCGTGCCGAGGATGGTTTCGGCCAGTGTCCTAAGATCTTTTCCTCCGACAGTGGACGATTGTCAAGTCTATTTAACGCTTTGGACAGTTCTTCTCTTTGTGCCCTGAAGCACATGATTTACATGCCACGATTATGGTGCTCTTGCGGCCGTTTCTTTAACTTGATATATACCAAAGTTGGTATGGCGTGACAAGATTGTACGACAACCATAAGTGACAGGTCCTATCGTGCAAGTCATGACATGCGTGTTATGCACAGCATGATTCACATGACATAATCTCGGGGCGCTCGTTGCATGTTATGACTATCATGTCACCACCTTCCCTTGGTGTTCATCACACAGTCGCGTCGCGCAATACCAGTTTTGGTGTACATCAAGCTAGGGAAACTGCCGGAAGTGCACCATGAGCTTGGAATGTAAGTCATGCCTTACACGACATGCATGTCACGATTGTCATATTACTATGTGTCATTTATGCCCATCGTGCAGTCACATCATGCAATACCAATTTTGGTGTATATCAAGCTAGCGAAATGGCCGCGAGCGCACCATGACCGTGACATGTAAATCATGTCTTACACGAAACGCATCTCATGACCTTCATCTGATCCCCTGTCATTTATATTCGTCATGCAGTCACGTCACCATATAACAGCTTTTGGGTATGCCAAGCTATTGGACCGGTCGCGAGCGCATCATGAGCGTGGCATGTAAATCATGCTGCACATGAAATGCATGTCACGATTGTCACGTTACCACATGTTATTTGTGCTCATCGTACAGTCACGTTCAGCTAGTGAAACGGCCGCCAGCGCATCATGAGCTTCGCATGTATATCACGTTCTACATGACACGCATGTCATGATTTTCATGTTACCACCTGTGATTTATGTTTCTTATACGGTCACGTCACGCAATACCAAATTTGGTGCATGTGAAGATAGCGAAACGGCTGCAAGCGCATCATGAGCGGGGCATGTATGCCATAGCGTACAGAACATGGATGTCATGATTTTGATGTTAGCACCTGTCATTTATGATCGCCACGCGGAAATTCTTCGTCGTACCAATATTCGTATATATTCATATAAGTAAACGGCAACGAGCTCCCCGAGATTATGCCATGTGAATCATGCTGTGCATAACACGCATGTCATGACTAGCACGATAGGACCTGTCACTTATGGTTGTCGTACAATCTTGTCACGCCATACCAACTTTGGTACATATCAAGTTAAAGAAACGGCCGCAAGAGCACCATAATCGTGGCATGTAAATCGTGCCATTCATGACATGCATGTCATTATTTTCATGTCGCGACCTATCGTTTATGTTCGTCATAGAGACATGCTGGGCCATACCAATTTTGGTATACGTTGCATTAACGAAACAGCCAGGAGAGCACAAATTCGTAGGCGACTAGATAGATAGATAGATAGATAGATAGATAGATAGATAGATAGATAGATAGATATATAGATAGATAGATAGATAGATAGATAGATAGATAGATAGATAGATAGATAGATAGACAGATAGATAGATAGAGAGATAGATTCATAGATAGATAGATAGATAGATAGATAGATAGATAGATAGATAGATAGATAGATAGATAGATAGATAGATAGATAGATAGATAGATAGATAGATAGATAGATAGATAGATAGATACGCTCAAAGTCGCAGAAGTTCGCTAAAGAATGCTTCGCATTTAAAAGAGTGTTCCACATTCGCCGACATAGCTACAGCGGCGCTGATTAACACTTCATCGTTTAAATGCACAGATATACGCAATAAAGTGAACGGGAGGATTACCGCAGCCGTAGCTCAATTGGTAGAGCATCGTGCGTGTTATTCGAGGGCTGCAGGTTCGGTCACTGCCGGCGGCGGATTATATCTTCGTCCCACTTGGAATTTCTTCTCATTTATAGTAATTACCATAATAACATCCCCTATAGTTTCCTAAGCTTGATTACTTGTTACATACATAACTCACAGGTGGTAACATGAAAATCATGACATGCGTGTCATGTAGAACATGATATACATGCGAAGCTCATGATGCGCTGGCGGCCGTTTCGCTAGCTTGATACCCACCAATGTTTGTACTGCTTGACGTGACTGCACGACGAGCATAAATAACATGTGGTAACGTGACAATCGTGACATGCATTTCATGTGCAGCATGATTTACATGGACCCACCTTGTCCCCATATGTAGGGTAGCAAACCGGTTGTCCTATACTGGTTAACCTCCCTGCCTTTCCTTCTCTATTATTTCTTGTCTCTTGATTATTGTTAGTTCTCATTTAGGACCTCTTCTGAAACATACCCAAGTTTGCTTTTCAACATGACACCGTAAAGTGGCTTTTCCAAGCGTATTTCAACGACTGAATATTGAGTTGTCGTCAGGAATAAAGAAATCATGATGATATATGGTGGTTAATGGCGCCAGAGCCAGTGATGGGCCTAGAGCGCCACGAGAACAGTTTGAGGGTGATCAGAGAGGCGCGCTGACGCGAAGAAATTGTTGAGGACCCACATTATGCACGAAAAAATGTAGTACAAGCAAACGGTTTCATTTTTATTCTTCAACGACAAAGTCATGCGCCTCTTGGTCAACTGTTACAAAACAGTACTATGCAGCTGAGGCTAACCTAACTGAAACTTATTCTATGGCCAGTAGTTCTGACCCTGCTTGTTTAAAAAAGCTAAAATCGTCGAACGCACACGTGTAGTGCGGAAGACAACGGGTAGCACTGTACCATGCAGCACGAGAGTAGCCCAGCCTTAATATGGCTTGCTGGTATTTCGTTCTACGTACGTACAGTGCCGTCCACTCTTAGGGTGAACACGGCGCAGCGTGGCCCCGCTCCGCGCAGCGCCGGTGAACCTGGCGCGGCCGCGCATAGAAGCGTAGCGGCGCATACGCATAGGTGGTGGTGGTGGCGGTGAAAACATTTATTAACAGAATTTCTGCGGAGAAGCTCCGGGTATGCGGAGGTTCTTGACTTGCGGTGGGGGGGCCCTCAGTCCAGGGCTCCGCTCGCAGCAGCCGCTCTACGGGCCCGGTCAATTAGACTCAGCTGATCATCCAGGTTCTCGCTGGCCAGCAGCTGTTCCCATCGCTCCGCTGTGGGATTTTGTATCGGGGGTAAGGCTGTAATGGCCTGGCATGCCCACGTAACGTGGTACAGGGTAGCTTTTGCTGGGCACCATGGGCAGTGAGAAGAGTATGCAGTAGGATGCATTTTACTGAGGGTGTGGAAATTTGGAAACGTGCCGGTTTGAATTTGCCTCCAGCTGACCGATTCTTCTTTATTTAATGTTCGTTGTGGTAGGGAGTAAGTTTGTCTGAGTCCTCTGTAATGGTTTAGGATGGCCGAGTAGTCGCAAGGGACGGGAACGGGCTCCTCAGAAGCGGAGTTGCAAGGTGCTCGGCTCGCATACCCTCGAGCTACCCTATCCGCTGCCTGGTTTCCCTCCAGCCCCATGTGACCCGGGGTCCATATGATCCGATGCCAAATCCGGGGGGTGTGTGTACTGGAATGCTCGCCAGTATCTGTAGCGTTCAGGAGGATATTGAGGGCGGGTTGACTTACGAGCCCTTTAAGATAGTTGCGGCAAGCCGCTTGAGAGTCCGTCAGAACAGTGAGCGATCGTTGATGTCTGTAACCGAGGGCGAGAGCGAGCGCGATGGCCGTTTCTTCAGCCTCAGTGATGTTGTGGCACCGCACGGAAGCACTGGTACGTTCTTTGAATGTGTGGTCCACGATACGCAGAGGGACGCGCGGGAGCGACTTCGTGTTGTGTCCATCAGAGCTGGACTGGCTGGACCATTGCCGTGGCGCCGCTCTTGCCTGGCTGTAGTACAGCAAGAGCGGCGCGGCCACGCTGAGCCGTGTTCACCCGAAGAGTGGAAGCCACTGTACATTAGGCGGCATGCATAACGAACACTATCACATAAATTTCTGAATTTCAGGAAGCAATATTATTACACAGATGCTTATTTGCTTACTTGCATGTTCAACTATGTGAATGACGGGTTTGCCTGCTTGCGTGTGCACTACCAGATTCGAGATTTCCAATAAATAATGTAATCCAAGTTGCTTGGTGTGTTTTTTGCCAGTTGAGCCCTATAGGTCCCCTGGCGCCATGATAAAAAAATTACGCCATCTTCCACTAAAGGGAACCATGTGGGGATGCGAATCAGCGCATGGGTCGACTTAAAGTTCCGTTCATCACGGGCACCTTGCCGGATGTTAACACGTCCTTGCAAGTGGAGCACACCATGAATTCACTGTCGTTGCTGTTGCTGTTACTCTTCCCGAACTCTTGTTGCAGCAGGCCACGCGGGTTGATCGTGCATCTGCAGAATCTCGTTCCCCGACGCCATCGCGTGATTGCTGAGAGAGTGAGAGGCCGCAGCGTCTTTTCCAGCCGCTTACATAGGCGCGAATGCGGTAGCGCGTGTCAGCGTGTTTTGCCGAGGATACAACGCGTTGGATCATCGCGCGTCTGCAGAATCTCGTTCCACGACGCCATCACATGATTGCTGGGAGAGTGTATGCCATAGCATCTTACCCAGACCCTCACCATGGAGGAATAAAAAGAAACTTTCCTCCATGACCCGCACACAGGCCCGAACGCGCTAGCGCGTGCAAGCACACATGGTTTTGTCTGCCATACGCCAAGCTAGGACAGCATACGGCCGCGCGGGCCCCTATTAAGTGCTCTGCACGTATCACCATCAAGGCGGTCGAAGAACAAGAGGAAGAAGACTTCTCCTTGGCGCGAGCGCGCGTTCAGATGGCTATGCTACGTGGTAGAAAGCGGAAGGTCGCCAAGATCGGACACAGACCCTAGCAAAAGCTGCTTCGCATCTAAAATATTTCTCCTCATGTTGCACTGCCGTACACACGAAGACAGCCCTGAAACAGAATGAACTGCATACAACCAGCGAGCAAGCACCAGCGCCCGCCGGCTAGGCAATGGTTATATTGCGTTTTAGTGCCGGGGCCACAAAGCAGCTTGCGCAAGCCCTTGCGTTCCTCTCTTTTTCCTTCGGTATGGCTAAGAATACAAGGGAACGCAAGAGCGCGCGTACGCAAGCAGCCTGGGGCCCCTGGAACTAAAATTTTCTACGATAAAGTATTCGTTAGGCGTCTGCAGTAGCCCCGCGGGGACAAGCCTCCATCGGAAAGGCTGGTAGCCTGCGTTCCCAAAGCGGCCGCATATGCATATTGATAATTTATTAGCGACATCTATAAATCCAATAGATTAGCTGAGGACGCCACCGATTCTCTTTTCTTTTCACTGTCAAAACTACTGTTTTTCTCCTCAGAGTAGCAATTGGGCGCTCTGTGGTACCACGTGTACACGAACATAGCGTACTAATAAGCTGTCCAGGTTACGTGCAAAAGTTGTGTTGGAACAACGTGTCAGGACACACGCACGTGAGCCCCGCGGGTACTGCTGATGGAGCCAAATTAAATGCCGAGAGTGCGAATTCTCCTTATTACAGGGCACCCGCAAGTACCCTGGTTTCTAGATTAAAATGTTTCCCCATATACTGCCAATACCGTCGTCATGGCGAACGGTAACGGGGCTGTTTAAATAAAAGCTTACGCTGTTAAAAACCTTTATCAAATATCAAGTGAGAGTGTAAGAATATTTTTTCGGCATTTTTTCGCCATGAAGGCATATATGGAGCCAATGAGAAACTAGTGTAGAGCTGATACACGCTGCAACACGCATTGTTTTTAGCCTGGGAGACTGATTCTATGCGTAAGCGTTCTAGAGTTACTTTCAGTGTGAAATATTACGGGCAGTGGCTACGATGCTCGACTGCTGACCGGAAAGACGCGAATTCGATGCCGGCCGCGGCGGTCGCACTTCGACGGAGACGAAATGCTAGAGATCCATGTAATGCACAATGTCAGTGTACGTTAAGCACCCCAGGTGGTCGAAACTTTCGGAGCCCGGAACTACGGCATACCTCATACTCATATCGTGATTTTGGCGCTTTAGAGCCGAGAAATTATTATTGAAGTATCACGAGGATTATGGTTAGAACTTTCTTAGAATGTTAAGGCAAAAACCTAATCAGACACCCTCTTGGTATGTTGTTGATCTTCCTGCTTATGTTCTGTTGCTGCAGCGGCCCCTCTCTCCGCCTGTATTCCCAGAACGCCAGCGTCGCATTAGGACCGCATGTTGCTCTAGTTGGGTGGCTGCCGTAGCTTCATCCACAGCCGCTTCAAACCAAAGGCGGTTACGACGAGTGGCATTTCGAGATACTCTAGCCTCTTCTGCCATGGCGTATACCTTCTCTGTCTCCCAGCCCACGACTAGCGTCCTGTCTCGTAATAATTTTCTGGAGACAATGAGGCGTCATAGGCCAATCCTACGTGAAAAATATATTTATTGTACAAAGGCTTT